>NC_050450.1:11454742-11659802 GCF_903995425.1 Onychomys torridus
TTTTTCCATATAAAGTTGAGTATTTTTCTTTCCAAGTCTGTGAAGAATTGTGTTGGGATTTTGATGGGGATTGCATTGAATCTGTAAATTGCTTTTGGTAAGATTGCCATTGTTACTATGTTAATCTTACCTATCCATGAACATGGGAGATCCTTCCATTTTCTGATATCTTTTTCAATTTCTTTCTTTAGAGATTTAAAGTTCTTATCAAAAGGTCCTTCACTTGTTTAGTTAGTGTTATCCCAAGGCATTTTATATTATTTGTGGCTATTGTAAAGGGTGATATATCTCTGATTTCCTTCTCAGCCCTTTTATCATTTGTATATAGGAGGGCTACTGATTTCTTTAGTTGATCTTGTATCCTGCCACTTTACTGAAGGAGTTTATCAGCTGTAGGAGTTCCCTGGTAGAATTTTTGGGGTCACTTACATATACTATCATATCATCTGCAAATAGTAAAAGTTTGACTTCTTCCTTTCCAATTTGTATCCCTTTGATCTCTTTTTGTTGTCTTATTGCTCTAGCTAGAACTTCTAGTACTATATTGAATAAGTATGGGGAGAGTAGACAGCCTTGTCTTGTTCCTGATTTTAGTGGTATCGGTTTGAGTTTCTCTCCATTTAATTTGATAGTGGCTGTTGGCTTGCTGTAAATTGCCTTTATTATGTTTAGGAATGTTCCTTGTATTCCTGATCTCTCTAAGACCTTTATCATGAAGAGGTGTTGGATTTTGTCAAAGGTTTTGTCAGCATCTAATGAGTTGATCATGTGGGTTTTTTCTTTCAGTTTGTTTATATGGTGTGTTTCATTGACAGATTTACATATGTTGAACCACCCTTGCATCCCTGGGTCATGATGGATAACTTTTTTTATGTATTCTTGGATTCGGTTTGCCAATATTTTGTTGAGTATTTTTGCATCAATGTTCATTAGGGAGATTGGTCTATAATTCTCTTTCTTTGTTGCATCTTTGTTTGGTTTGGGTAACAGGGTAATTGTAGCTTCATAGAAAGAGTTTGGTAGTGTTCCTTCTGTTTCTATTGTGTGGAATAATTTGAAGAGTATTGATATTAGTTCTTCTTTGACAGTCTGGTAGAATTCTGCACTGAAGCCATCTGGTCCTGGGTTTTTTTTGGTTGGGAGAGTTTTGATGACTGTTTCTATTTCTTTAGGGTTTATTAGTCTATTTAAATGGTTTCTCTGGTCCTGATTTAACTTTGGTATGTGGTATCTATCCAGAAAATTGTCCATTTCTTCCAGATTTTCCAATTTTGTGGAGTACAGGTTTTTGAAGTATGACCTGATGATACTCTGGATTTCCTCATTGTCTGTTGTTATGTCTCCCTTTTCATTTCTGATTTTGTTAATTTGGGTGCTCTCTCTTTGCCTTTTGGTTAATTTGGCTAGGGGTTTGTCTATCTCATTGATTTTTTCAAAGAACCAACTCTTTGTTTCATTGATTTTTTTGTATTGTTCTCTTGGTTTCTATTTCATTGACTTCAGCTCTCAATTTGATTATTTCCTGGAGTCTGTTTCACCTGGGTCAGTTTGTTTCTTTTTGTTCTAGCACTTTCAGTTGTGCTGTTAATTCTTTGGTATGAGATTTCTCCATCTTCTTTATGTGTGCATTCAGGGCCATGAATTTTCCTCTTAGTGCTGCTTTCATAGTGTCCCATAAGTTTGGGTATGTTGTACTTTCATTTTCATTGAATTCTAGGAAATCTTTAATTTCTTTCTTTATTTCTTCCTTCACCCATTGATGTTTCAGGTGAGCATTATTCAGTTTCCATGAGATTATAGGCTTTCTATAATTTTTGTTGTTGATAGGCATGGTGGTCTGATAAAATACAGGGGGTTATTCCAATGTTTTTGGATCTGTTGAGATTTGTTTTGTGACCAAGCATGTGGTCAATTTTTGAGAAGGTTCCATGGGGTGCTGAGAAGAAGGTATATTCTTTTGTGTTAGGATGGAATGTTCTGTAGATATCCATTAAGTCTATTTGAGTCCTAACATCTGTTAGGTCCTTTATTTCTTTATTGAGTTTCAGTCTGGTAGATCTGTCTTTTGGTGAGAGTGGTATGTTGAAATCTCCCACTACTAATGTGTGGGGTTTGATGTGTGTTTTAAGCTTTAGTAATGTTTCTTTTATAAATGTGGGTGCCTTTGTATTTGGGGCATAAATGTTCAGAATTGAGACTTCATCTTGGTGTATTTTTCCTGTGATAAATATGTAATGTCCATCCTGATCTCTTTTGATTGATTTTAGTTTGAAGTCTATTTTATTAGATATTAGGACAGCTACACCACCTTGTTTCTTAGGTCCATTTGCTTGGAAAGCCTTTTCCCAGCCCTTTACTCTGAGGTAGTGTCTGTCTTTGAAGTTAAGGTATGTTTCTTGTATGCAGCAGAAGGATGGATCCTGTTTTCTTATCCGTTCTGTTATAGGTGAGTTGAGACCATTGATATTGATGGATATTAATGACCAGTGATTGTTAGTTCCTGTTATTTTTGTGGTCGTGTTGTGTTGTCCTTCTTTGGTGTTTGTTGGTGTGGGATTATCTATTGCCTGAGTTTTCATGGGTATGTTTAGCTTCTTTAGGTTGGATTTTTCCTTCTAGTGCTTTCTGTAGGGCTGGGTTTGTGGACAGGTATTGTTTAAATCTGGTTTTATCATGGAATATTTTGTTTACTCCATCTATGGTGATTGAGAGTTTTGCTGGGTATAATAGTCTGGGTTGGCATCCATGGTCTCTTAGTGTCTGCATAACATTTGTCCAGGACCTTCTAGCTTTCATAGTCTCTATTGAGAAGTCTGGTGTTATTCTGATGGGTTTGCCTTTATATGTTACTTGGTCTTTTTCCTTTGCGGCTCTTAATATTTTTTCTTTGTTCTGTATGTTTAGTGTTTTGATTATTATGTGGCGAGGGGACTTTTTTTGGGGATCCAGCTTATTTGGTGTTCTGTAAGCTTCTTGTATCTTCATAAGTATTTCTTTCTTTAGGTTAGGAAAGTTTTCTTCTATGATTTTGTTGAATATGTTTTATGTGCCTTGGAGTTGGTATTTTTCTCCTTCTTCTCTCCCTATTATTCATAGGTTTGGTCTTTTCATGGTGTCCCAAATTTCTTGGATGTTTTGTGTTATGACTTTTTTGTCTTTAGTGTTTTCTTTGACTGATGAATCTGTTTTCTCTATTGTGTCTTCATTGACCGAGATTCTCTGTTCCATCTCTTGCATTCAGTTGGTTATGCTTGTTTCTGTAGTTCCTGTTCATTTAGTCAGGGTTTCTATTTCCAGCATTCCCTCAGTTTGTGTTTTCTTTATTGTCTCAATTTCATTTTTCAGATCTTAGATTGTTTCCTTCATCTGTTTAATTACTTTTTCTTGGCTTTCTTTGATTTCCTCCAATTTTTTGTTTTTTCTTCCATTTCTTTAAGGGGATTTTTTATTCCTCTCTAAGGGAGTTTTTCACTTATTCTTTAATGGAGTTTTTCATTTCCTCTTTAAGGGAATTTTTTATTTCCTCTTTAAGGGAGTTTTTCATTTCCTCTTTAAGGGCCTCTATCATTTTTAGGGTTAATTTCTTCTGTTTCTTCTGCTTTGGTATGTTCAGGTCTTGTCGGTGTAGGATCGATAGGTTCAGATGTTGTCATATAGGTCTTCATGTTGTTGCCTGTGTTTTTGCACTGACGTATACTCATCTCTTCCTCTGTTTGGTGCAGGCAGTGTCTGTGTCTGAAGGTGCCTCTCTTGTTCTAATTCTTAGTCTTGGTTCACTAGGATTTCTTTGTTAAATTGGTGCTGTTGGGCTCTGTTTCTCCGGGATCAGCTTAGTCAAATCAGTGTTAGTGGGTTCTGCCTCAGGGAGCAGTTGTTCCCGGTTGGTGTAGAGTGTGCTTATGGTTTCAGTGGTTGTTAGGTTTGTAGGGGTTAGTTTTTGTTTGTTTGTTTGTTTTTTGTTTTTTGGGATTTGGGGAGGGCGGGGAGTAAGGAAAGGTAGCTGTCTGGTCACTGGGACTCCAATGGGTAGGGCCTAGGAGTTAGAGATCTGATCTGAAGATCTGGAGATGGAAGCTTACCTGTTCTCAGTCAGTGACGTGTATACTTACGATTCTGGTGACCTGGTTTGGTGGCTGGGCAATGCCTTCTTTTGTGTTCTCAGGTCATGTTTTGCTCATTTGTCAACTTCTTAGCTGTTCTTGTTTCCTCAGGTTACAAACTATAGGTTTCTGATTTTTTCCCCCAGATGGATTTCAGCTGAGTAGGGTAGTCTCAGCAATACCTCCAAGTGGTTGGGTTTCACAGGATCGGCAGCTGGGCCCTGGGTTGGCCTCAGACAGTGTGTAGATCCGTTCTGGTCTCATCCCACAGAGATGGCTCCTTCCTGATGTTGGTATTCCAAGCTCTTGATTACAAGCCTGTTTTCATTGACTCCTCAGTGGGTGGTAGCTCAGTTTCTGGTTTTTATTACAATTGCTCCACCTGCCCGCCTCTGCGGCTCCAGCCTGTTCTGCCTCCTGACAAAGAATTATAAGATGAAGAACCTCAAACACCATTGAGTTTGTTTGTGTTGGCTGTCTGCTGCTGGGGATGGGGCCTGCCCTTAAAGATTCTATCAGAGAAAACTAATTTTCTTTGTGAGCAGTTGTCAATTGGAGATATGGCTGGGTTAGAGTTTGGGGGGCATTGTATCTACTTCCCCTCAGTGCTGGAACCCCATCTGGTTTAGAACCATGCAGGCCCTGTGCATGCTGCCACAGTCTTTGTGAGTTTGTACATATGTGTGTTATCCCTATTATATCTGGGCCTTGTTTTCTTGGTGTCTTCCATCACCTCTGGCTCTTACAATCTTTCTACCTCCTCTTCTGCAAAGTTCCCTGAGCCCTGAGAGGAGGGGTTTAATGGAGACATTCCTTTTAGGAATGAATTTTACAAGGTCTCTAACTCTTTGAAGATTGTCCATCTGTGGGTCTATATGCTTGTTGCAGGAGGAAGATTCTCTGATGTTGGCTGAGCATGAATTCATCTATGAATACAGCAGGATATCATTAAGAGTCATTTTATTGCTATATTCTTTTAGTGGAACAGTAGTATTTGGTTTTCCCCTAGGTCTGTGGCCTGTCTAGTCTCAGGTTCTTGGCCATCCAAGCGGTGTCAGGGATGGGTTCCATCTCATGGAGTGGACCTCAAATCCAATGAGATAATAGTTGGTTACTCTCACAACTTTTATACCACTGTTATACCTGCATATCATGCAGTCACCATGTAGATCAAATGGTTTATAGCTGGGTTGGCATTTACCTTTCTCCTCTAGTAGCATGCCGAGTACCTTCCAGTACCATGAACACTGGTCAGTAGAGGTGAAGGCTCTAGGTATACATCAGCATGACTTTCCCAACTTTAATAAAATATGTAGGTGTTATCTTCATCAATAGGGACTTGCCATCAGCTTATAGAGAGCAACCAATATCCTTGGCAATAGCCTTGGCTGTTTGGAGGTTTCCATGCAGCCTCTTTGGCCAACAACTAAAATAGATGGACGTTTCATTTGATGGCAAAAGATGCCTAGATGGGGCTTTTCTCCCCTGTTATTTGGTGATTCCATTTAGTTAACTTTTTAATTTAAAAAATTAATTATAATTTTAATTAAAATTTATTTTTAAAATTTATTTATTTTTATGTGTATGATGTTGTGCCTCCATGTATATATTGTACTGTGTGCATGCCTGGTGCCATAGAGACTAGAAGAGGGAATCAGATCCTCAGAACTGGAATTACAATTATAAGCTGTCATGGCAGTGCTGAGAACCAAACCCAGGTCTTCTACAAGATAAACAAGTACTCTTAGCTTAGATGACTGTTGTTCATCTGTTTTTTTTTTTTTTTTTTTTTTTTAGGGGGCCTGCTACCCAGCTCCCAAATAAATCACACCTGGAGGCTTATTCTTAATTATAAATGCTTGGCCTTAGCTTGGATTGTTAATGGAATTGACCCAAGTCCCTGCCCTGAGAAGATTCCTTGCAGAGTCCTGGGGAAGATGCTACATCTAGCGTGGGGTATCTGACAGAAAATAATCTATATACACAATGCTCTTTGTCCATTTACTTTATTCCTCTATAACAAAATTCTATCTATACAGCTTCAGTTCTGCCCTGACTCTCAGTTCCTCTCAGTGCCTACTTTTCCTGTCCCCTCATAGCCCTAGTAAGAACTAAGCCCTTAGGGGTTTTTTTTATCTCATCTTCATCCCATGTCCCTTCATCCTCCATCTTTGCTTCCTCTTCTCCTCTCCTGATCTGAGTCATCTACAACCTATAAGAAACTTTTCCGGGCTGGGGAGATGGCTCAGTGGTTAAGAGCACCAACTGCTCTTCCAAACATCCTAAGTTCAATTCCCAGCAACCACATTGTGGCTCCCAACCACCTGTAATGAGATCTGGTGCCCTCTTCTGGCCTGCAGGGACACATGCAGGCAGAATACTGTATACATAATAAATAAGAGAGAGAGAGAGAAACTTTTCCTTGCTCCTCCTCAGCCTGAGCCACTCTGCCTTACCATCTACAGAAACTCTCCTTGTTCTTTCTTTCCTGGCCATAAGGCTCTGTCTCTCCCAGGAGTTCAGCTCCAATCCTACTGCATCTGGTTATGCAAAAAGCCCTATTGTCCTCAGTCAATTGCTCTGCAATGCCACTAGGCCTGAAGGAAGGGGATGGTCTGAGCTTCATTTGCACAAGAAACAAAGCTGTGCATCTACCGGCTGCCTGTCTCCTAGGTTCTGAGGGGAAGTGTTACCTAGTGGGTCAGCATCTGAGAAGCTTACACTGTTTGCCAATATGGTCTAGTAGTATATGGGCCCACAAGAATTTCATAGCAGAAGACAGCTGAAATACTAAAAACTGAATAACACCAAATACTCCTTGATAAATGGCTTCCTCTAGAAAAATGCCTTGAAATTTCTAGGTATAGCTTTAATATACAGCTGAATCTCTAAAATATATTCTTCCAGCCTGCAAGAGTTGGTTTCTTGATAGCTTTCTTTAATTTATCCCATCTACCTTTTGCCTCTGGGCTTTTATCTTTCTCTATTCCTGTATACCTTTCTTTGTTTCTTACTCTATGGCTTGCTGTATAGCTGGGTGGCTGGGTGGCTGGCCCCTGATGTCCTCCTCCTCCCTCTCTCATTCCTTCTTCCCCTTTTCCTCCCAGATTTCTCATTCTATTAATTCTCTCTGCCTGTCAGCCCTGCCTATCCTTTCTCCTGCCTTGCCATTGGCCATTCAGCTCTTTATTAAATCATTAGGTGCTTTAGAGAGGCAAGTAACACAGCTTCACAGAGTTAAACAAATGCAACATAAACAAAAGTAACACACCTTAAAATAATATTCCCTAACAGCTGACCTATCTATCCATCCCCTTAACTGACACTTATTCCTAATTCCTAATTCCTAAGAGGTAATTATTCAAATGGCTTTGAAATATAGTACTTGACCAAACCTCCCCAGTGCCGAGCCAGTAGCCAAGGAGGGGCCAGTTCTCAGCTTCTCTGGTGCCAACAGCCATTGTTGGACTGTCCACCCTTGCCATGTAAGCCTGCCTAATAAATAAATCCTCCTTCATAACATATATGCATTCTATCAATTCTGATTCTCTAGCGAACCCTACCTAATGCACTACCCCACCATACCACCCCAACTATAGTCCCTTTGTGTTGTTATTCTGCATCCAGAGAAACCAGAGGTCAATAGAGACATGGAGAGGAGAGTAGGAGCCATTATCAAGTAACTGTCAATGAACAGAAGACACACAGGCCATAGAGAAGTCACTGTAGTCTGGACAGCAGTTATCACAGATACAGTTCCTCACTAACTGCAGCAACAAGAAGAGAATCTGAGCCATGCATGGTGGCAGCAGCCATTAATCCCAGCACTTGGAAAGCAGAGGCAGATGGATCTCTATGAGTTCAAGGCTAGCCTGGTCTACAGAGGGAGTTCCATGGATACCAGGGTTACAAAGTAAGACCCTATCTCAAAATATAATAAGAGAATCTGGTGTATAATAACCAAGAATGTCAACCAAGGGTTGTTTTGTTGTTGTTGTTGTTGTTTCTCAAAAATCTGTTTAATGCTGACATTTTTGTTTTCAAATAGGGGCCAAGAGAAACAGATCTGAAGCCCACTGACTCCACACTCTCCTCCAGAGGAGCTGGCATCTAGAAAGTTTCATGGAAAGGACATACTTGTCCTCATGCTTGCCATCAAAATGAAGTGTCATTACTGTATATGGTGGGTTTTTTAGACAGGATCTCATTAACCCAGGCTGGCCCTGAACTCACCATGTACCCAAGAATGACTTTGAATTTCAGATCCTCCTGAGTGCTGGGAGTACAGGTGTGCACCACCAAACCTGATTCATGCAACACTGATAATTGAACCCAGGGCTTTGTGCATACTTGGTGAGCACTCTGTCAACTGAGCTACATCTCTCTCCAACTTCCATGCTATTATAGCAGGAGAGCTTTGTCACAGCTCCCCTGGCCCAGTCAATTCAGGAAGGACAGTGATCTCAGGGGTGCTGGGTGCTCAGTACCCAGCCTTGGTTGTGAGACAAGGTGCATGAGTCAGAGTCAGGGGTCCACTACGAGGCTACAGTACCTCCTTCCGTATTTGCTGCCAGGACTAGCCAAAGGAAACAAGCAAAGAGGAGCCTTTGTTCGACACCACTCTTGCCTCAGTCCCTTCTGCAGATTCTGGCCATGTGATAGTTTGGTTTTTTTTTTTGGGGGGTGGGGGTTGTTTATTTGTTTGTTTCTCCAAGGCAGAGTTTCTCTGTGTAACAGCCCTGGTTGTCCTGGAACTCAATTTATAGACCAGGCTGGCCTCAAACTCACAGAGATCCAGCTGCCTCTGCCTCCCAAGTGCTGGGATTACAGGCGTGCGCCACCACCGCCCGGCTGCCATGCTACAGTTGTAAAATGAGTCCTAAGCATATCTCTACCTCCTTTCATTACTCACAAAGATGAAAAGGTGAGCAGGGATGATGACTGGTTTGTTCCACCATGATCTCTAAGAATAGCTCTCGAATATTATTAAAGGACCAGCCTTAATAATATTCTTCCCAGGGGCCCAGAAGAGAAACTACGAACAGCGAGAATTATTTAAAGGAAAAGAATCTAAATGCACCAAGCTCTTTGTCTGTCTACTTTATTCCTCTGAGATAAAATCCTATCTACACAGCTTCAGACCTGCTTTTGTGCCCAACTCCTTTCTTGCCTGATTTCTCTCTACCTTTATCTGCTGTTCCCTGTAGGTTCTATCTTAATTCTCTCGTCTTAATTCTGCCTCACCTAGGTTCTTCTCATCTCATTTTTACTCATCTAGTACTTCCCCATCTGGCTCTTCCTCATCTTCCATCTCATCCTCAAGTTCTCTAGTCAAAACCCTCCTTATCCCTCTCAGGTCTCTCTCACCTTCTCTAGGGTATTCAGTTATAAACCCCTGCAATAGCAATTCATTTCCTCCAGCAAGGTTACCAGGCTTGAATTCCTACAGGGTCATAAAGGCAGGTAAGAGTTTTCCACAGGCAGTGACTGTCAGGCTTTCTTTTACAGCCCAAAAATGGAGTGGTTAAAGGAGGAGGTCAACTGAGAGCTAATATTGGTTAGTAGATCAAAAAGGGAATTTATGTGTTCAATCTACATTCCTACAAGTGGTTAGGTAAGAAGTTAGAAGTCTGTAATATTAGTAAGACTGTATCAGAAAGGAGGGTCTTACCTTAAATTGCACAAGAAATAAAGCTATCTGCCTGACCTAGGAGACAGGTGTTATTGTTTTTTGTTGTTATTGTTGTTTGTTTATTTTTGTTTTTTGGGGGGGAGGTTGTTTGTTTGGTTGGTTTTGGTTTTTCAAGACAGGGTTTATCTGTGTAGCTTTGCACCTTTCCTGGAACTCACTTGGTAGTGTTAGGGTCGGCATACAAAACAGAGAGCTTCACTCCGATATCGGGTCACAAATGAAGCTTTATTTTTTAGGCACGAGGCTCGTGGGACACCAGCACGAGGAGTAGCTGGTGACCCCGAGTTTAAGGCTCACAGGCCTTTTATGAGGCAGTTCTACCAGGGCAGGGGAGTGGGGTCCCTCAGAGTGCAGACACCTGGACGCCAGATGTCTTCACGGTCTTTTCTCAAAGTCTGGGTAGGTAAAAGAATTCCAAGCTTATCTAGCAAGGGGTTATTTGGCAAGCATTCTTCTTAAGCAATTCATCTTGCAAACACAACCCCAGGGGTTATTTGGCAAGCATTCTTCCCAAGCAATTTATCTTGCAAACACAACCCCAGGGGTTAATTGGCAAGCATCCTGTTAGCACAGCATGGTGGGCTAACTTTTCTGATATGGGGCGTGGGGGCAGAGCGCAGTATTTCCCACTGAATCTGCAATTAGCAGAGCTAGTGGGGGGGGGGCCTTGTTTCCCTTACAATGGCCTTTCAGTAGCCTATGCTGGCCTGGAACTCACAGAGATCCACCTGACTCTGCCTCCTGAGTGCTGGGATTAAAGGTGTTGTTTCCATAAGGGTGTTACCTTAATTCAGGAGATCATTTGTCCTTGAATTCTTGATAAGTATTTTAGATACATACACTGTTAGAGGTTCTTATAAGTACATGGCATACAAAAAAAAATCATTGTAGGTACCAGCTAATACATACACAAAAGCTAAAATATCACTGAGACTTCTTAAGCCATGGCTTGTCCTCATACTGGGCTGCCTCATTCAGCCTCCAATTTGATATTCCATGCTTGTTTGATATCCATGGGAGACTTGTCTTCCTCTGAATAGAAACAGGGGAGGATACGTTACAGAGGGGAAATGGGGGAGAGACTGGGGGGAGAGGAAGGAAGAGAAATAGTGGTCAGGTTGTAAATAAATAATAAATAAAATACATATTTAAAAAGAGAGGGAGGGAGGGAGGGAGGGAGGGAGGGAGTTAAAGAAATGAAAATGAAGTGATAGCCTCCATTGTTAAAGCCACAAGTGAGCTTAGTGTCCACTAGCAAGGGGGGGGGGGACACAAACCTGTGACAAAGTGTGGCCAAGACAGCCTGTGTTAAAATGGGATCAAAGTCTTGGGATGTGTTTCCATTCACTCTGAACAGAAAGGGCTGCAACAGTCTAAAAGGACATGTCCCACTCAAGTGAAGCTTAGGGAACCAAGCAGTTCCACTGGAGTCATTTACAAGAGCATGCAAAATGTGTGGCCAGCTACACTACAGCCAAGTCTCCTTTTCCTCCAGCCATTGTTAACTGCTAATTGTCCTTGGGAAGAGCCCTGTGCACCTCCTGAACCATCCTCTCCTTCCATGAGAGAACGGTAGTGGGGAAAATCGTTCTGGGGTCTCACAAGAGGGATCACAGCTTCTCTGACTTGGGGCAGCAATAGTTAACATCCAGTTTGGAGGAAACAGACACAAAATCTTGTTTTTGTCCTAGCCATTAGGACCACACAGTATCCTGCCTAACGCTGATGGTCTGAGAAACTGTGAGCTCTAGACCAAGTTTTGTCTGCCAGCACAAGACCACCTCAGGATGCTGGGGACAGAAGTTTTTTGGATTTTTTTTTTTAAGATTTATTTTCAGTTCTGCAGGATGAGGGATGTGGGTACGTGACCATAAGAGCAGGTGTCCTTAGAGGCTACAAAAGGATGTCAGATCCCATGGAGCTAGAGCTGCAGGCAGTGTGAGCTACACAATATAAGTCCTGGGAACCAAAGTTGGGTCTCTGAAAGTGCACCAAGAGTTCATAACCATGGAGCTGTCTCCTGGCCCAGACAGCACTTTTCCCTCTCAGCACAACTGAGACTTTGGCCCTCAGGTGACCACTGCACTCCTCAGCTTCCTTAGGATCATAAAGAAAATAGTAAAGAACAGGAGACATTACATAAGATGTAAGATGTGCCTCAGCAAGGTGACCGTCAAGTCCCGAAGGGCAGACAAGAAGAATCTCCAGTGCCATATCAGACAAGAGCCATCAGTGGAAGCACAGCCCCCATCAGTGAAGGGACCACACCCATGGCAGCAGCATCTAGGTGCCAGATGCAGACACCAGCTTCCTCCTGAACACATAGGGACATCTGTGAGGTCCTGTTGAATGCATAAGAGAGACTGTAGGAGCCGGGAGGTGGTTTTGCACGACTGAAATCCCAGCACTCGGGAGGCAGAGGCAGGCAGATCTCTGTGAGTTCGAGGCCAGCCTGGTCTACAGAGCTAGTCCAAGAAAGGCTCCAAAGCTACAGAGAAACTTCATCTTGAAAAAAACCAAGAGAGAGAGAGAGATTGTAGGGCAAGAGCATGTCTCAGTGGCAAAGGGCTGGCCTTGCAAGCATGAAGACCTGGCTAGGATCCCCAGGACCCATGTTAAAAGGGGGCTGGAGAACTAATTCAGCAAGTAAGAGCTGACACTACTTCTGCATAGGACCCAAGTTTGAGCCCAGACATCCATGTCAGCAAGTTCTCAACAGCCTGGCAACTCCAGCTCCAGGGGATACAAAGGCCCCAGCCTCTGCTGGTACCTACACACATACATATAATGAAAGATAAAATAAATCTTAAAAATAAACAAAAAACAGATCCAGGAATGGTGGTGCACACTTGTAATGCCCACACTGGGAAGGAGACAGTCAGGTCCCTGGGACTCACTGGCCAGCCTGCCTAGGCCACTTGCAGAATTCCAGGCCAGTAAGAGACTGTGTGTGTGCACGCGTGCGTGCGCGCGTGCATGCACAACACCCAAGGAACAATATTCAAGGTTGTTCTTTGGTCCCCACATATACAAATACAAGCAAATGCACCTACACATGCATGTGTATATACACACATATGAACATGCACACACTTACACACACACACACACACACACACACACACACACACACACAAGAATTTCAGGAAAGATGAAATTGTAGTCTGCAATATTGGTAAAAACAGACATTGAGAAGAGGTGAGTTATCATGAGGAAGAGAACATGTTTGTACAAGGTTTAAAACAACTCAGATTTACCTTTGTTTTGCTTGAAAATTCTTGGAAGTGAGGGGAAACCTTGTCCAGACATCAACTGGCTGATTCTCTGTAGCTGATTAGTAGTGGTTCCCTGGAGCGTTGGGTTGAAATGCATTGGTGGTGTCTTCTATGAACAACAAAATAGGAACATACTGTGTATGAAGACACTGAGGACCATTGCTTTGATAGAGAGGGGAGGTGGCCTGAGCCTGAGGCCTCTGGGAAGCAGGAAGAGCAGGAACACCTTGTCCTGCTTCCAGGACAGAAAAAAAATTCCATAATGTAAAGAGGTCTTCTGTGGTCTCTTACTGCCTGTGAAGCAGAGCAAAGCCTTTCTCTGACAGCCACGCTCCTACAAATGACAAACTAAAAAGAAATCATTCATTAAACCCAGGACCTCTCCGGAGTTTAATACACGTTATCACCCAGCTTCTAGTTTCTGTTAAAACAAAGAAAAAATGTGACAAGCCTACCTCATCCCCACTCACGCAGTTGAGAAAGTTTACCTAACTCTTTATTTTGGAATATTTCATCCTGTAGTGTGTAAGCTATTCTTTCCTTATCAATTTTTTCTCATCAAGTTCAATCTGATAAAACCAAGATTTGGCTCTTATTTTTAGCTAGTTAAATGCAATAAAGAAGCCCGGGAAATCCCATCTGGACCAGAGATGAGTGCCTGGGGTTATAGCCAGAGAGGCAACTGCCCCTGGGTCCCACCGCTGGACACAGGCCATCCCGGGAGGACCTGACCAGCTTGGTGCCACTTTCCGGCCAATCGGCGGGCCCTGCAGGAAGGCTCCCCTTTTCCAAGACTGCAGGCAGACACTGCAGTCTCCACACCCTGCACCCACACCCATTTGCCTGAGGCTCCAGCCACTTCCTGAGACTCAGAGACCAACCTCCACCTCCCATCTGGACCAGAGGTGAGTGCCTGGGGTTATAGCCAGAGAGGCAACTGCCCCTGGGACCCACCACTGAACACAGGCCATCCCGGGAGGACCTGACCAACATGGCCCCACTTTCCAGCCAATTGGCAGACCCTGCAGGAAGGCTCCCCTTTTCCAAGACTGCAGGCAGACACTGCAGTCTCCACACCCTGCCCCCACACCCATCTGCTGGAGACCCCAGTCACTTCCTGAGAATCAGAGACCAGCCCCCAGCTTCCATCCTGCCCTGGAACTCCCATCTGGACCAGAGACCATAGGAAATCCCATCTGGACAAGAGGAGCTCCCATCTAGACAAAATAAGGAGACCCCAGGGACTTCCTGAGACTGAGTCCAGCCTCCCAGCTCCTATCCAGCCAGCACTCTCATCTGGACCAGAGCTCCCATCCGGCCCAGAGCTTCCATCTGGACCAGAGGAGGCTCCCTAAATCTGTCAGCTCTCTCTGGACCAAGTACACTGATAAGACCAAGAACGAACCCAAGATAAGATGGGCAGACACCAAGGCAGAAGTACATACAACAAAATAAAGAGCAATACAGCATCACCAGAACCTAGCCCTTCTCCAACAGCTAGACCTGAACATCACAGAATGGAAGAAGAAGAAGAAAACAACCTTATAAGTAACATCATGAAGAGGCTAGAGCCTTATATAGAAGAAATCAAAAATAAAGTAGGGGGAACAGACAAACAAAAATGAGAAGAATGCTATTAAAAAAAAACTAGAGGAAAGGACAATTAAAGCAGAAGAAAACAATAAGTCCTTGAAAGAAAATCATGAAAAAGCAAGGGAGACAGTCCAAGACCTGATGAGGGAAATAGAAAAAATGAAGAAGACACTAGCAGAAGGAATGCTGGAAATAGAAAATCTGAGTAAACAAACAGGAACTTCAGAGGCAAGTATAACCAACAGAATGCAAGAGATGGAAGAGAGGATCTCTGGTGTTGAAGATACGTTAGAAGAAATACATTCATAAGTCAAAGAAAACACTAAAACCAACAAAGTCATGACCCAAAATGTCCAAGAAATTTGGGACACCATAAAAAGACCAAACCTACGAATAATAGGGATAGAAGAAGGAGAAGAATACCAACACAAATGCACAGAAAATATATTTAACAAGATCATAAAAGAAAACTTTCCGAACTTAAAGAAGGAAATGCCTATGAAGATACAAGAAGCCTATAGAACACCAAACAGACTAGACCCCCAAAAAAAGTCCCCTTGCCACAGAATAATTAAACAACTAAACATACAGAATAAAGAAAGAATATTAAGGGCAGCAAAGGAAAAAGGCCAAGTGACTTATAAAGGCAAACCCATCAGAATAACACCCGATTTTTCAATGGAGACTTTGAAAGCCAGAAGGACCTGGACAGATATAATGCAGACACTAAGAGACCATGGATGCCAGCCTAGACTAATATACCCAGCAAAACTTTCAATCATCATAGATGGAGTGAACAAGACCTTCCAAGACAAAACCAGATTTAAACAATACTTATCCACAAACCCAGCCCTACAGAAAGCACTAGAAGGAAAATTCCAACCTAAGGAAGGCAGATACACCCATGAAAACACAGGCAATAGATAACACCACAGCAGTAAACCCCAAAGAAAAGAAGTACACACACAATACCACCAAAAAATAAAAATAACAACAGGAACTAACAATCACTGGTCATTAATATCCCTTAATATCAATGGACTTAATTCACCTATAAAAAGACACAGACTAACAGAATGGATACAAAAACAGGACCCATCTTTCTGCTGCATACAAGAAACACACCTCAAATTCAAAGACAGATACCTCCTAAGAATAAAAGGCTGGGAAAAGACTTTCCAATCAAATAGTCTTAAGAAGCAAGCTGCTGTAGCCATCCTAATATCCAGCAAAATAGACTTCAAACTAAAATCAACCAAAAGAGATGATGAAGGACATTACATATTCATCACAGGACAGATCCACCAAGATGAAGTCTCAATTCTGAACATTTATGCCCCAAACACAAGGGCACCAACATATGTAAAAGAAACATTACTAAAGCTTAAATCACATATAAAACCCCACACATTAATAGTGGGAGACTTCAACACCCCACTTTTACCTCTGGACAGATCAGCCAAATTGAAACTTAACAGAGACATAATGGACTTAACTGATGTTATGGCTCAAATGGACTTAATTGACATCTACAGAACATTCCACCCAAACAAAAAAGAATATACCTTCTTCTCAGCACCCCATGGAACCTTCTCTAAAATCGACCACATACTTGGCCACAAAGCAAATCTCAACAGTTACAAAACAATTGGAATAACCTCCTGTGTTCTGTCAGACCACCATGGTTTAAAGTTAGATTTCAACAACAGAAAAAACTACAGAAATCCTACAATCTCATGGAAACTGAATAATGCTCAACTGAATCACCAATGGGTTAAGGAAGAAATAAAGAAAAAAATTAAAGACTTCCTAGAGATCAATGAAAATGAATACACCACATACCCAAACTTATGGGATACTATGAAAGCAGTGCTAAGAGGGAAATTCATAGCACTGAATGCCCACATAAAGAAGCTGGAGAAATCTCACGCTAGTGACTTGACAGCACACCTGAAAGCCCTTGAACACGAAGAAGCAAAGGCTCCCAAGAGGAACAGACACCAGGAAATTATCAAATTGAGAGCTGAAATCAATAAAATAGAAATAAAGAGAACAATACAAAGGATTAATGAAAAAAGAGTTAGTTCTTTGAGATCAACAAGATAGACAAGCCCTTATCCAAAGTAACCAAAAGACAGAGAGAGAGCATCCAAATTAACAAAATCAGAAAGGAAAAGGGGGACATAACAACAGACAATGAGGAAATCCAGAGAATCATCAGGTCATACTTCAAAGACCTCTACTCCACAAAACTGGAAAATCTAAAAGAAATGGATAATTTTCTGGATAGGTATCACATATCTAAGTTAAATCAAGACCAGATAAACCATTTAAATGGTCCAATAACCCCTAAGGAAATAGAATCAGGCATTAAAAGTCTCCCAACCAAAAAAAGCCCTGGACCTGATGGTTTCACTGCAGAATTCTACCAGATCTTTAAAGAAGACTTAATACCAATACTCTTTAAATTGTTCCACACAATAGAAGCAGAAGGTATATTACCAAACTCCTTCTATAAGGCTACAATTACCCTGATTCCTAAACCAAACAAAGATGCAACAAGGAAAGAGAACTACAGACCGATCTCCCTCATGAATATTGATGCAAAAATACTCAATAAAATTCTGACAAACAGACTCCAAGAACACATCAAAACAGTTATCCACCATGATCAAGTAGGCTTCATCCCAGGGACGCAAGGGTGGTTCAACATACGAAAGTCCGTCAATGTAATACACCACATAAACAAACTCAAAGAAAAAAAACCACATGATCATCTCACTAGATGCAGAAAAGGCATTTGACAAAATCTAACACCCCTTCATAATAAAGGTCTTGGAGCGATCAGGAATACAGGAAACATACCTAAACATAATAAAGGCAATCTACAGCAAGCCAACAGCCAACATCAAATCAAATGGAGAGAAATTCAAAGCAATACCACTAAAATCAGGAACAAGGCAAGGCTGTCCCCTCTCCCCATACTTATTCAATATAGTACTTGAAGTTCTAGCCAGAGCTATAAGACAACATAAAGAGATTAAGGGGATACAAATTGGAAAGGAAGAAGTCAAGCTCTCCCTATTTGCAGATGACATGATAGTATACATGAGTGACCCCAAAATTCAACCAAGGAACTGATACAGCTAATAAAAACCTTCAGCAACATAGCAGGATACAAGATCAACTCAAAAAAATCAGTAGTCCTCCTATATACAATAGACAAATAGGCTGAGAAGGAAATCAGAGATACATCACCCTTTACAATAGCCACAAATGATATAAAATACGTTGGGGTTACACTAACTAAGCATGTGAAGGAACTATATGACAAGAACTTTAAGTCCCTGAAAAAAGAAACTGAAGAAGATGTCAGAAAATGGAAAGACCTCCCATGCTCATGGATAGGCAGGATTAACATAGTAAAAATGGCGATCTTACCAAAAGCAATCTACAGATTCAACACAATCCCCATCAAATTACCAACACAATTCTTCACAGATCTGGAAAGAATAATACTCCACTTCATATGGAAAAACAAAAAACCCAGGATAGCCAAAAGAATCCTGTACAATAAAACAACCTCTGGAGGCATCACAATCCCCGACCTTAAGCTCTACTATAGAGCTACCCTAATAAAAACAGCTTGGTACTGGCATAAAAACCGACTTGTGGACCAATGGAATGGAATAGAAGACCCTGACATTAACCCGCACACCTATGAACATATAATTTTTGACAAAGAAGCCAAAAATGTACAATGGAAAAAATAAAGCATCTTCAACAAATGGTGCTGACATAACTGGATGTCAATGTGTAGAAGGCTGCAAATAGATCCATATCTGTCGCCATGCACAAAACTTAAGTCCAAGTGGATCAAAGACATCAACATAAATCCAGTTACTCTGAACCTGATAGAAGAGAAAGTTGGAAGTACTCTTGAACGCATTGGCACTGGAGATCACTTTCTAAATATAACACCAGTAGCACAGACACTGAGAGAAATAATCAATCAATGTTGAAACTCAGAAGCTTTTGTAGAGCAAAGGACATGGTCAACAAGACAAAGCGACAGCCTACAGAATGGGAAAAGGTCTTCACCAAGCCCACATCTGACAGAGGGCTGATATCCAGAATATATAAAGAACTCAAGAAATTAGACATCAAAATGCCCAACAGTCCAATTAAGAAATGGGCTATAGAACTAAACAGAGAATTCTCCACAGAGGAAGTTCAAATGGCTGAAAGACATTTAAGGAATTGCTCAACATCCCTAATTATCCGGGAAATGCAAATCAAAATGACTCTGAGATACCACCTTACACCTGTCTGAGTGGCTAAGATCAAAAACACAGAATACAGCTTATGCTGGAGAGGATGTGGAGCAAGGGGAGCTCTCCTCCACTGCTGGTGGGAATGCAAGCTTGTACAGCCACTTTGGAAATCAATATGGTGCTTCCTTAGAAAATTGGGAATCCATCTCCCCCAAGACCCAGCTGTAGCACTCTTGGGCATATACCCAAGGAATGCTCACTCATACCACAAGGGCATTTGCTCAGCTATGTGTGTATCAGCTTTGTTTGTAATAGCCAGAACCTGGAAACAACCTAGATGCCCTTCAACTGAAGAATGGATAAAGAAAATATGGTACATATACACAATGGAGTACTACTCAGCAGAGAAAAACAATGACATCATGAGGTTTGCAGGCAAACGGATGGATCTAGAAAAAAATCATCCTGAGTGAGGTAACCCAGACTCAGAAGGACGAACATGGTATGTACTCACTCATAGGAGGATACTAGATGTAAAACAAAGATGACTAGACTGCTACACAACTCCAGGGAGGCTACCTAGAAAACGGGACCCTAGGAAACACCCAGGGATCACCCAATGACAGAGAAATGGATGAGATCTACATGAACAACCTGGACGACAGTGGGAGTAATGAAGGGCAAGATTTGAGGGAAAGAAAGCTTAGGAGAGCAGGAGATCCCAGCTGGATCAAAAACAGAAAGGGAGAATGAGGAGTAACAGACCATGATAAATGAAGACCACATGAGAACAGGAATAGGCAGAGTGCTCGAGAGGTCCCCAGAAATCCATAATGATATATCCTCTGTAGACTGCTGGCAATGGTCGAGAGAAAGCGTGATCTGACCTAGTCTGGTGATCAGATGACTAAACACCCTAACAGTCGTCTTGGAACTCTCATCCAATAACTGATGGAAGTGGATGCAGAGATCCTCAGCCAGGCCCCAGATGGAGCTCCAGGTGTCCAACTGTCAAGAAAGAGGAGGGACTGCAAGAGCGTGAATTGTTGAATCCAAGATTGCAAAAAGCACAGGAACATCGAATGGAAGCACATGAATTATGAACCAATGGCTGAGGAGCCCCCAGCTAGATCAGGCCCTCTGGATAAGTGAGACAATTAAATAGCTTGATCTGTTTGGGAGGCACCCAGTCTGTGGGACCAGGACCTGTCCTTAGTGCATGAGCTGGCTGTTTGGAACCTTGGGCTTACACAGGGACACATGCTCAGTCTGGAAGGAGGGGACAGGACCTGGCTGTACCGAATCCACCAGGTTTAAATGAATCCCCAGGGGTGTCTTGGTCCTGGAGGAGATGGGAATGGAGGGGAGGGGCGGGGGGGAAGGTGGGATGGGTGCGGGAGCGGGGAGGACAGGGGAACCCATGGCTGATGAATAAATTAAAACACATAATAATAATAATAAGAAGAAGAAGATAAATAAATAAAGAAATGCAATAAAGAAATGCTACAAAAATGTATAAATGCCATGTAAGCCTTTTGAAATTTTTGATTTGCTAATTAAAGATGTCTGTGTTCTTAGAAGTGGTGTAGTTAATATACATAACACTTTATTCTCAGATCTTTGTGTCCTTTTTTGAGGTAGTGAATGTAGTTGGGCTCCCAAATCATGACACGGAGACCTAATACAAAAGCTTGGCCTTAGCTTAGATTTGTTCCCAACTAGCTCTTATAACTTAAATTAACCCATTTATATTCATCTACACTATGTCACATGACTTGTTACCTATTCTCTATAATATATGTATAACTTCCTCAGTGTCTCGCTGGCATATCACACACACACACACACACACACACACACACACACACACCATGCCTAGATTTATCTCCTGAGTTCCTCCTTCTCCCTAGAAATCCCACCTATTCTCTCCTGCATCGCTATTAGCCATTCAGCTCTTTATTAAACCAATCAAAATAAAACAGCGATACATTTTCCCACAGTGGGATCAGATATCCTGAAACAATAGTGACATCAGAAGTGATAAGAACGGCCAAATGAACATCTAGACTCTCCCATGTTTTCCCACCATTAGCACTTGACATAATTGCTTCTCTCTGTACATCTTTCTTCCAAAAGATCTTTAAACAACTTGTATCATCAAGATATTTTTTATCCCTAAAATCTTCAGTCTGTATTTCCTAAGAACAAACACCTTCTCTAGAACAATCCACAGTACAGTAATACAATTACCACATCCAAAAACATTCAAGTCAGATGGTAATACCACCCTATATATAGTCCATAATAAATCATATTAAATCCTCCCAGGACTGGAAAGGCTCAGCAGTTAATAGTGCCTCCTGCTCTTGCAAAGAACCACAATTCAGTTCTCAGCACCCACATCAGACACCTCACAACTCCAGCTCCAGGGTATCAGGTGCCCTCTTCTGGCCTTTGCAGGCATTGTATACACACATACACACACACACACACACACACACACACACACACACACACACACACATATTTTGGAAATAAAATAGGAGCCAGGCATGGTAGTACACACCTTTAATCCCAGTACTTGTGAGGCAGAGGTAGGCAGATCTCTGAGTTGGAAGCAAGCCTGGTCTACAGAGGAAGTTCCAGGATAACTAGGGCTTCACAGAAAAATGCTGTCTCAAAAAAAGCAAAAATAAATCTCAAAAATCTTCATGGCCCTCATAATGTCCCTTCAGCTACATGTCCTTTGCTTAATCCAGGGTCTGGTCAAGCTTATGTGTTTCCCTTCATTATCTTTTCTTTGATTTCTTTCTGTCTAGAACAGTCCTGCTGCTTCATTTTTTAAACTTCCTGTTACTTATGAGGTTTTAGGGACCAGCTGGTCTGCCAGTGAGGGAAATCCTGGCTTGCAGAAGGATCCTATCTTCTTGAAGGACATCATTCTCTTCTGAATGATTTACCACTTATATTTTTCTGTATCATTAAAGGCTCGCCCCACCCTTCTGCCTGTGATGATTGAACTACAGTGAGCATGCTCAGTACAACAGACGTAATTCTGACTCTGGTTACAAATGGGTCCAACAAGCCAGGTCTGATGGCTAAGGCCTATCATCCCAGGTACTGGAGATGTTGAGACAGGAGGATTAAAAGTTGAAGGTCTTCAAGGCTATCTAGATCAACTTAGCAAAACCCTATTTCAAATTAAAAAGGGTTGTTGGTTTTTTTTATTTTATTTTTCTAGCAGAGGGTGTAATTTAGTGGTGGAGTGTTTGCACAGTATGTACAAGGCCCTAAATTCAATCCAAATATCAAAACTGAGGAATTCAATTCTTTCCTAAGGGTTTCCCCCACAAAGTCCTGTATTCCGATACAAGGAGAGTTTTGTGTGTTCAGTTCAAAGTCAAGCAAAGGTCATCAGGAGGCCACTGACTACCCAGAGATGAGAGAAAACATTGGTTCGGATAGGGCTGTTGACACAGTTCTGCCACTTTCTGGAGTACCAGTCACTCTGCTTTATTAGCTCCAGCTCATGTTTCATAACAGATGTCAGCTCTGCCCTTTAATTGTTGAGAGGTTTTAATTCTGCACCACTGTTTACGGTTAAAATGATTTACCTTCCGTTATAACACTTGCCTTGCAGGACCTTCCTCCAGGGTAAGAAAAGGAAACGTGAAGCTGAATGACCTGGACATATACTCACACTTCTGGTGTGTCCAGCGTCACCCAAGAGCTTCATGTCCCTCACTATCTGTGTCATTCATTGTTGTTTACCTAATATGTTTCCTTACCTCAAACCCCCTTCTCTCTGAGACAGGGTCTTGTGTACCCCAGGCTGGCCTTGAACTCTCTATGCAACCACAGATAAATTTGAATTCTTACCCTCCTGCCTCCACCTCCCTACACTGGGATTATAGGATATAACATGATATAGGGCTTAGGAGTGCTGGGAATAGAACACAGGCCTTCATGGACAGTCTGTGAGCATGCTCCTGACCAAACTATATCTGCATGCCCTCAAATTTATTTTTTGCCTAAATAAATAACCTTTGTAATAAAATTTTTCATCCCTGCTTTAAAAAAAAAAAAACTGACATTGTTTTACAAAACCTGATGTAAAATTAAAGCCCAGAAGACCTAGACATTAAGATACTCAAGTTGTGAGCTCCATCTTTTCACTGTCTTTCTTAAATGAAAATTAGTAAGAGTCAAGCACAGATAACACCAAATTGGGAAAGCAGCATTGGCCATCAGAGGGCGAAGAGGAAACGGGAGGTGGGTGATCTATAAGCTTTCAGCTTGTTTGGTGTCAGCTTCAGAGGCTGTGATAGAGATTACATGTCCACACAGTTGGGCTTGCCCGGCGGACCGCCTAACTATTTCCGGTTCAGAATAGCCATCTCCGGGTCAGACATCTCGCGGGACCGGGACTCTGTGGCTTTACGTGGTTGCATAAAGCGCAAGCGCAGCCATGTAATCTACGCACATGCATGGAGTACCCACAGGAGTCCCTGTACGCATGCACGGCCCAACCTTTAAAAAGCCGGTGCCGTCTTGCATGAGTCTCTCAGTCTCTCTCTGTCTCTCTCTCTCCTTATCTCCTCACCCACGTGTGTTTCACGCAGGCCTGTCACCTCTGTCCTCTTTAATAAAACTCTTCTGTGGTTCTGTCGTGTTTGGGACGTGTTCCTAGCGCCGCTTAAATACTAACAGGCTGTCCACAGGGAGCCCTCATCTGTGCCCACAGCAGCACACCCCTATACTTGAGGAAACACTGAATTTTGCCCTGCTGTGTGTGTTTTTCTTTTCCCTTTCAATATTCTGTTCAATGATAACCCCATGTTAGTCTGATTGGAAAACTTGTTCATCATGTAGAGCAAGATGGATGGCTTCCTGCCTGGTAAACTAAGAACCAAACTGAAGCCCCACTGTCCTCATTGCCTCCACTCCCCTCACCCCCACCAGTAACTTCAGCCCAAAATTACTAAATAGCGGGGCTGGAGAGATGGCTCAATGGATAAGAACACTTGCTGCTCTTCCAGAGGACCAAAGTAGGGCCCTAGAATACATGCCAAGCAATGAACAGCTCCTTATAACTCTATCTGCAAGGTTCCAATGCTCTCTTCTGACCTCCGAGGGTATCTGCACTCACATGTGCATACACACATACACAAATAAAAAATAAAATATATTTTTAAAATATGTTAAATGGAAAATTCCAGAAATACACAACTCATAAATTTTAATTAACTTTCATTACAGCATATTTTATAATTGTTCTACCTTCTTATTAGCTAATGTTATTTGCTGCTGTGTCAAATTCATAAATTGAACATTATCCTTGGTGTAAGCCTTTATAAAAATGAGAGAGAAACAGAGAGAGAGAGAGACAGAGAGAGAGAGAGAGAGAGAGAGAGAGAGAGAGAGAGAAGGTCATACTATGTGTAGTTTTAAAAAAAGGGGGGAAAAGTCATACTATTTGTAGGGTTTGATGTAGTCACCAATTCCAGCACCCACTGAGGGTTTTGAAACATTCCCTGTGGATAAAAGGATATAGAGCATATTGAAATTGCTATTTTTGTTGGTTGAAAATGGTCTAATGCCAGCCATTTCACATAAGGGAGCCTAATGGTGGCCATCAGCATCCTTGCAGTGTTTTCCCATTTACAGAATGTCTGCGTAAGAATCACCTCACTTGCTCCCAACAGGGAACATGAACTCAGACTTCTTTTCTCTTTGTCCTGTCTCTTTTCCAGGGTAGAAAACACCTCTCAGAGAAGAGGAGCTTCCCAGTGGGGTGTAAGTGAGGGATCCGGAGCTGAATCTGGTCTTCTCTCCCTGCCACAGGCCCTCTGTCACCAAGTTATTGCCATAGCTGTGTTACGAAGGAGAAATAAGGATGCCCGCCAGTCCTGGCTCCACTCTCTGACCACAAGCCCTTCTTACAGGCTATTCCTCACAGGCCAAAGTCGCACACTGTTTCTGTCTTGACTTCATCCCCCCCTGCATGAATAAATGTAAAGAAGAAAGGAAGGGGGAGGGGAGGGAGGAGGGAAAGAGGGAGAATGAAATGAAAAATGGGGAAAGAGAAAGCCAAAAGAAAGGGGACGAAGGTGTATTAGTGACTCCTCCCATAACTGTGCCTGAAGACACAACATTCGAGGCAGTGAAAATCTGTTTAGATCACAGGTCAGAGGTCTCAGTCCATCTTGGCAGGGATGTGCCTTGCCTTGCCCATGATGACAAGAGGCTGCTTGTTCACATCTCACTGATGAGGATGCAGAGAGAGGGAAATACAGGTGTGTGGTCAGCTTTCTCCCTTTTGCTTTTCATTCAGTCTGGGACCTGAGACCATGGGACACTGCTGCCCACATTCAGGGAAGATCATGGCTTCTCGATTCATCCTCTGTAGAAAAGACCTCAACAGACACATTCAAAATAGTGCCATTTAATCCAATAACGATTTACACTGCCCCTTAATCCAATCAGCAAGATTAAACATTGAGGGCTCCCCCAGTTAGAAAAAGAGGTAGGTTTAAAGAAAAACTAGACCACCCAATGGGGTGCCTCTCAGCTTTCTGCAGATGCTGTTATAAACTACCAGATGTGAAGGAAATGGCAGGAACTGAAATTCATTCTCTCGCCATCTGGAGGTCAGAGGCTGAAATCAAGGTGACAGTGGGCTTGGTTCCTCTGGGAAGAAGGGAGATTCTGTCACAGATATGCCTCCCAGCTTCTGGGCTCTAATCACAGTCTGCAGCCTTCACTGGTTTGTAAATCCTTCTGCCTCCGCTGTCATGTGACATCACCTCTTCTTCCTGTAAAAATGACAGTCCTTGGATTATATCCCACCCAGTTGCTCTTCTCTCAAGATTTTTTTTCCCCTTGGTTTTTTGAGACAGGGTTTCTCTGTCCTGGAACTCACCCTGGAGACCAGGCTGGCCTCTAACTCAGAGATCCACCTCCTGAGTACTGGGATTAAAGGTGGCATGCACCACCACCACCCAACTCAAGATCCCTTTTTTAACTTCTAATTTAGTATACATTTTTATTCTTAAATTGTGTGTGTGTGTGTGTGTGTGCGCGCACACACGCACGCACACATGCACACAGGTGCATTCCACAACACTCATGCTGAAGTCAGAGGACAAACTGTGAGAATGGGTTCTTTTCTTCTACCGTATGTGCACCGGGAAATGAACTCAAGCCTGGCAACAAGCGCCTTTTCTGACTGAGCCATCTTGGAGACCACCTCCAAGACCCTCAATTTCATTCTACCTGCAAAGTCCCTTTTGCCAAGTATGTCCCCAGACAGTGGTTCTAGAGGGACATGTCTTGGAAAGGCCAGCCGGTAACACAGGTGGCCTTTCAAGCAGCAGCACTGTTCACTGTGTGGAGAGAAGGCTGCATTTATCCAGTCTGGCACGTGCAGACACTATGCTAAGTGAGTTCCACCCATCAGCACAATGACCGCACTCACAGTTTGTTCCGTCTCTGCCTGTGGACGTGTGGCTCTCAGAGCCCCAGCTCTAAGTACCTGCAGAACAGCATGTAAGCTAATAAAAGGCACCCCTCTCTATGGCCATTTGCTCTCCGCTGATCACTCATGATGCAGTCCTCTTAAAGGCCTCAAAAGAGGATCCCTCTCATCTTCTGGGCTTTCATGGTGTGGGGACAAGGCTTCAGAAGTGAACTGCGGTTTCTTTAAAGCTCCTTTAAAGATGCTTGGTGCAGAGTTTGCCACAGGGGAAAAACGCAAGGAAGTTAAAAAGGAAAAAACAAAAATTTTCCAGTAATATTTGGTGCCAAGTAGAAGTGATAATGACAGTAACATAAGGGTGTATGGAGTGTGTGTGTGTGTGTGTGTGTGTGTGTGTGTGTGTGTATGGAGGGGGGGGGTGAGTGTGTGTGTGTGTGTGTGTGTGTGTATGGAGTGTGTGTGTGTGAGTGTGTGTGTGTGTGTGTGGGGGGGTGAGTGTGAGTGTGTGTGAGTGTGTGTGTGTGAGTGTGTGTGAGTGAGTGTGTGTGTGTGTGTGAGTGTGTGTGTGTGTGTGAGTGTGTGTGTGTGTGTGTGTGTGTGTGTGTGTGTGTGTGTGCTGGGGCAAGCAATCATGTATATTCAGAGGCTCAAGGGAGTGATCAGGTGACGAAGCTTTGTTATTCTCTGTCTTACTCTTGAGACTGAGTCTTTTACTGAACCTGGAGCTATGCTGAAGGACGGCAGGCCCCAGCAGCCCTGCTGTCTCTACCCTCCACAGCACTGTATATGTGCAGCCATGCCCAGCTTTTTACATAAGTGCTATGGATCTGAACTCAGGTCCTCACGCTTGCACAGCAAGTGCTCTGACCCACTGAGCCAGCTCCCCAGTGCCCTTTTGTTTTTAATTGGCATGTTATACTCATCCATGTCTATGGGATATGGTGTACTATTTTATGCACATATTGTGGATAAATAAAGTAGGCGTATCTATCATCTTGAACGTGTATCATTTCCTTCTGTGAGCACATTCAAATCCTCTCTTCTGGGCCGTGGAAATGGCTGCCAAGCCTGACAACTGGTCTGGTGTCTGGAGCTCACGTGATAGAAGGAGAGGACCGACTCCCACAAGTTGTCCTCTGACCTGTACATGTGGCAAGTGTACATAAAGACACTTATGTACAAGCATATACATGCAGGACATTTTTATAAATTGAAATAAAGGAAAAAGCCTCTCTTCTAATTATAGGAAATATGTAATAGAAAATAGTTAACTATAGTCGCCCATCTGTGCAACAGAAGATTCAGATTTATTTCTTCTAGCTGTAATTCTCTTCCCATTCCATCCTTAATACCATCCCCAGCTTCTGGTAACTCCTGCTTCGGTGAGCTTGTTTGTTTTAGATTCCACAAATGAGTGATTCGCAGAGGCAGAGGCAGGAGGATGGTCATGAGTGAATGAGGTCACAGTCATGTCCGCACTTGGCTTATCCTACTGAACACTGTGCCCTCCAGACTCACCCACTGTGCTGCCAATGACAGGGTAATCATCTCTTCCTTCTCCAGTACGGAGGCTGGAACCCAGCACCCCACATACACTAGAGCAGCATTCCCAACTGTCCTAATGCTATAGTTATTGAACACAGTTCCTCATGGTCTGGTGACACCAACCATAAGATTAATTCTATTGCTACTTCATGACTATAATTTTGCTACTACTATGAATCATAATGTAAATATCTGAGTTTTCTGATTATCTTTGGGGGTCAAGACCCACAGGTTGAGAACCACTGCACTAGAGCAAGTAGCCAGAGTATTGAAAGCGCTGAGGTTCAGAACTGACAGGGACCCTGCAGGTGTCAATGCAAGCAGTGAGTCTCAAAAAGATGAGAATAAAAACCTACTTTGGATCAACTTCGTCAGTCTGGATCAGACTTAGGGGAATCTAGTACCAGGTGGTTCAGTGTCAGCATATTTAAACACAGTACAGTTTGGGAAAAGGTTTCCAGGCAACAATCATTCCAATTCTAGGTGCACGATAAAGCTTAAGGTGTGACTACTTAGAAACTCCTTTACAAAATACATGTGACTGTGAGGGTGGGTTCCACAGCTAAAAGGCCTAGAATCGAGTGTGGTCTCTCACTGATAGCATAGAGGTCAGCAGTACTTAGAGTTCATGTGACTTCTCCCTTAAGGATGGGTAATGGTCTAGGGAGGGAAGAGCCTGGGATAATTATTCTGGGGAATTTGGGTGAGGTCTGCCTCTACAGATAGCAAAAAGGGTCACCAAGTCATTAACAAAATCTACCCCCAGGCTTCTGGGTAGGAAAACAGGTATGTTATCTCCTCCACCGAGATGAGGCCCCTGTGTATTTAACATCCCTGGTTTCCCTAATGATCTGTAGGTGCAAGGACCTTTGTGCTCCAACCAGAACCCTGAAGCAAACAAAGGAAAAACTCAGTGAGAGGCCTTGTGCCATGCAGGGCGAGATACCATCAACACCAAAGTCCAGGTGGCAAGAAGGGGCAGACATAACTAACAGGTTCCCCTTGCCCACACTGTCTGCTCTTTTGTGCTGCAACAGACAGCTGGAGTATCCCATATCCATTCCCCTCAACACGCCAATTTCTTTTCATTTTAACATACTTTTCATTTGTTTTAAGTTTTTGTTTGTTTGGTATGTGTGTCCATGTGCATGTGGTATGTGTGTGTAGCATATGCACATATATGTGGGAGTACTCTCCACATATGGACATGGATACAAGGCCAGAGGAAGGCAACAGGTGACCTACTCTGTTACACTCTGCTTTATTCCCTTGAAACAATATCTCTCACTAAACTTGGAGCCAGATTAAGAACACTCATTCATAACTGGCCCCATGGCCATTGCATCAAAGACAATTGCTTTGTAACCAGGGAGAGAGTTTATGGGAGCATTATAGAGAGTGTGTAGAAGAGTGTTCTGTATTCAGCTGGCCCCTGGGGAAGCAGGAGTCCATCAAGGCTTTCTGAAAACGATGCATCAAGTTCAATGCTTCCCTGTTTACCATGCGACGGGGGGCTTCTGGCAATGCTACTGTCTCAGCCTCCCAAATGCTGGGATTACAAGCATGAGCCACCATACCAGGCAATTTTTCCATCCATTGACACAAAAAGCAACGTTTGCATCAGCCTTACTCAGGGTCAAGACGGCACTTGGCATCTACCACGTTGTCTGGCCATTACAACAAGCGTTGTAGCAAGACCCATGTGACTGCACAACTGTGCGTCACCATGGTCACACCAGCTGGTCTCCGCAGACCCACCATTTATGGTCACCATAAAGTGAAATATTAAAAATTCTGGTCCTACTGTATTTCCCTCCCGAAACACATCTCTGATGCCCCGGAAAATATTGTGACACCTGCTCATACTGCCGCCGAAATGGTGCCTTTGTTCTTCGCTCTACAGAAAATGTGAATTAAGTTTCTGAAGCGGATCCCGAGGGCCGAGCTGAGAGGAAAGTGGACTAAAATCATTGAAGTCTGGCCACAGAACCAAGTGTGGACACAGTGCTGGTCCCAGTTCTGCTGTGTGACCTCAAACAACTTAACTTCTCTGTGCCCCACAGCCCCATCTGGTACATTGGGATTGAGAATAAAGGGCCTGATGTAGTAAAAACAGCACTCAACAAACTTTTTGTGTAAAGGTAGTAAATATTTCAGCTTGGCAGACCACGTGGTCTCTGCTCCCACCAATCGTCTCTGCTCCTGCAGTGGGAAAGCTGCCATAGAAAAATAACTGAGTAGATCTCTGTTCCAGATACTTCCAGAGAGATGTAAAGGTGTCTGCCATCGAGCCTGATGAAATGAGTTTGATCCCTGGGCCCTAGAGGTTGAAAGCAGAGAAAACTCTCTCTCAAATACAGTGTGTATGAGAGGACTTGTTGCATAAGTTCATACTTTGATAGCAAGAGCCTGATTTCCCATCCCAAACTCTTAAAGCTGTGGTGGCACACATCCAGGGACCTGCTTTCTCCAACAGGACCTGGCAGCCTCACAGGCCACTCAGTATGAACACAATGCCTTACCCAGTTGATGAAGTCAACACCCTTAGAATCCAATTACTTCTCAATACCGCCAGCCAGGGACCACGCTTGCACCACCAGAGCCTTCTGAGCTAACACCAAAGCTTAACGCTCCTGTTGCAAAAGAAGGAAGCTGCACATGGCCTACCTAACTCTGGCCCTATGTGGGAGAGATGAGCCCTCTTGTTTTACAGATGGGAACACAGGCGTGTAGCCGGGTGAAGAAAGTACCTGTATTAACCCAGGGTTCTCTAGAGTCAGAACTGATAGAAAGATTGTAATAAAAGGGGGTTTCCTGGGAGAGTGAACACACTCTGTTGGATAAAGGCTGATGAGGCCGAAAGCCTCAATCTGATGCTGAAGGTCTGGAGGATTCCCAGAAAACAACCAGTCATTAGTTCATGCTGGGAGTCCAAGAAGCTGGATTCTCATGTCAGCAAAGGATGGGGGCGGCAGCAGCCATGGATGGATGCACAGTCACCAGGAAGAACCAAAGATCAGCGTGGAGCACTGTGCTTTACTCAGAAGCTTTTCTACCTGGGCCATTGCTCAGATGCCTCCCACTCTTAAGTGACTGGTCCTCCTCAGTTAATCACTCCTGGAAAATACTTCACAGACCCACCCAGAAGTATATCACATCCTTGATTCCAGATCCTAGCATACTAACTATCAAGATTTACCGTCACAGTGTCCAAGCATTCACAGGTAGGTATTCAAGAAGCAGTGCTGGGATCAAAGCAAGGGTTTGAAATATGGTTCTGTCCATTGATTTGGAGCTGTCCAGCTGTTCATTATCAACAAAATACTGAACAACCCGGCTTCTTAAACTGTGCCCTCCCTAACTGAGTATGGAGGTTTCGAACACTTTAGCAACAGTAGGATATGTATGACGAAGCAACAACAAAAAGCTCGTTCCAGGCTGGGGTGTGGGTTGTCTGGGAGAATACTTCCCTAGGCTGCACAAAGCCCTGGGTTCAATCCCCAGTGCCCCGTCATCCTCTCAGAAAGCCCTCCTGCCTAGTCTTGGCTTGGTTTGGTTTATTTTTTTTATGTGACCTACTGAGTTTTTGGTTTAACACTATGTGGCATCTGGGAGCAGCATTGAACACCCAGTAGGGTACCTCAATTCAAACTCCATTTTATTGTTATATTTTATTATTACATCCTATATTGTATTTAATTAACTTGCAAAATAGTAGGCTTCCATGTGGATTTTTCAAACATCTTTGGTTTGAAAACAAATACTGAATATTTTCCTACCATCATCCCTTAACATCTATCAAATTTTTGAATTGCATTGCTAGAATGTTTGATTGTAAAATTGCTGTTTGAGATGCTGTCTTGAGTTTCATTTTTTTTTTATTATTGCTTTTGGATTGAAATTTGAACAGAATTTCCAACAACTTCTGTAATGACCCTAAACATACTTTTCTTCCACTTTGTACTGTGCATTTATGTGAAGTTGCATCCTCAGCACTGATGATTATGAAAATCAAAATATTGATCAACTCTACAAAGTGTTGAATATACTCTACAGCCTGCATTATCAAATATTCAGCCAAGATTTAATTCTTTATGTAAAAATAAACAAGCACATCAATCTTATTAGCATACAAATTTGCCTTTGTCTTTAATACTTAGTCAGATTATGGGCAAAGCAGAGAACCTGGTTTGTGTGTTTAGTCTCCACTGTGTATAGTCATGACACACGGGGCTGCGTGGCATAAGGATATATGTTGTGCATTGTGCAAATCCCCTTCCAGGCCCCTCCCTTCCTTTCTCACATAGCACCTTTCCCCTTAGTTCCCCTCTCCCCTAGAGGGTTTGCTACTTTTATGTCTTATCAACAGTCACAATTGTACATATCTATATAAAATCTAGGGTCCATATAATACTGAAAACATACAATATTTGTTTTTGTAGGACTGCATTTATTAACTTAAAATGATTATGATCAGTTACATGCATTTTCCTGTAAACAACCTGACTTCTTTCTTTCTGTTTTGTTTTGTTTTGTTTTGTTTTGTTTTGTTTTGTTTTGTTTGAGACAGGGTCTCTCTATGTAACCCTGGCTGTCCTGGAACTCACTGGGTAGACGAAGTTAGCCCCAAACTCACAGAGATCCACCTGCCTCTGCCTCTAGAATACTGAGATTAAATATGTGTGCTTCACATTTCATTTTTTCTTATAGTTGACATTTATTTCCATTATTTATACATACCACAATTATAAAAGAATTATTCTTGTTTGCTCAGTATTTGCTTATTTTGCACGTGTGTGAGTCAGAGGGCAAATTTCAGGAGTCATTTCTCTCCTTCCAACCTGAGGGTTCCAGGAGTCGAACCCAGGTCACTGACTTGACGTGTGTCTTAATCCATGGAGCTCTTTCACAGGCCTCAAGAATTGTTTTTAAATAAATTTAAGCAGTATTATTCAGTATCAGCACGTTTGATTTGGGTCCTTATTTTAATATGCCCACGGTTGTATAAAAATTTCTCAGGCGAAAGGAGTCGCCAGTGGACAAAGTATCAGAAACCCTGCTATGGAGAAGGCTTTGTAGCCCTGTCCCTGTAGTGGCAGGGTCTTCATGTCACACAGGGTCACCTGTCTCAGGATGGGGCCCCAGGAGCAGACCCTAAGACAAGGATCCTACTGCAAGCAGTTTATGCAGAGGCCTTCACAAGAAGCATTGGTGGGGTGGGAAGATGAGGCGGGAACGAGGGCAGGCATCAAGGACATGTGTCAAAAGACCCATGTGCAAACTCCAGGCATACTGTGAGAAACATGGCTTAGTTTTCCACACAGAGGTGAAGACTCTGCAGTATCACCCACCAGTTCCCAGAACCAGGAGCTGTGGCAGTGCATCCTCTCCCTGACACATCCAGCCATCCCAAAGTATGGACATGTTGCTGATAGCCAGGGAAGCATGTAGGGTAGAAGACACACAAGAGACAAAGGCGGATGCTGAGAGGTGAGTGGGTACCTCGGTGACAGGACAGCACTGAGTGACAAGCTGGTCTGTGTCCGGTCCGTTTGAACTGATGTCAGCATTCATTTCCACAAACCCACCTGGTGGCACATAATTGCAGCATCAGGCTGAGGCTGGAAGATTGCCAATAGTTCAAGGCCAGCCTGAGCTGCTTAATGAGTTTAAGCCCAGCCTGTATAGATAGCAAATTCCCGGCCAGCCAGGGCTACACAGCAAAATCCTGTCTCAACAATACATTTACAGCTGGGCATCTTGAACATGAAACCAGCCCAGGCTCCAGTGTATTTTGGGTAGGGGAGGAGAGAGAAAGGAAAGGCCTGACTGTGGAGATAGCTCAGTCACTACAGTGCTCTCCTGGCAAGCCTGTGGACCTGAATTCAGTCCACAGAACTCATGTGAAAGATCCAGGTGTGGTGACGCATGTTTGCCTCTCAGGGATGGGAAGGTGGGAACAGGGGGATCTCCGGGGCCCACTGGCTAACCAGTTCCAGGTAGTAGTGAGGGACCTTGTCTCAAAAAATAAAGGTGGGCAGTACCAGAGATTGTACCCCAACATCTACCCACATGTGCACACATGTGAACATACACACAAAGAAAGAAGAAAAAGAGAAATGAAGGAAAGAAAGAAGGAAGGAAGGAAGAAGAGCTGGGAAGATTGCTCAATGGTTAGAACCCAGGTTCAATTCTAGGCACTCACATGGCAACTCACAAACATCTACGCCTCCAGTTCCAGGGGATCTGACGCCTTCCTTCTTCTAGATCCTCAGGCATCAGGTACGCATGATGATGAACAAAAACACCCACACACATAAAATTAAATAAATAAAAATTTTTAAAAAGAAAAGAAAAAGCCACATTTACTTGGCTTTTAAGATGCAAGACACCATTACCTTTAAGATGGGCTCATACAGAATTACATTTTCTCCAAACTTCAAAGAAAAACTTCATTGAATTCATACCGAAAGCATTCTAATCTCAGAAAGGGTAAGAATTTAAAAGAAAGTGTCCCAAGCTTGCTATGAGATGTATCTGTCTTGCTGCCCCCGTAAGAAAGCTGTAGAATACCATCCTGACCCTCTGTCCCAATCTGAGTGTAGAAAATGGGGCTATTTGTTTGCAAGTCCGTTGCAGCTCTGAAGTTCAGTGATTTTCTATTTCTTCACACTGTCTTTGTCATAGCAATACAATGCTCATTTCCATTTCAAAAACTCTCTCTGCCTACTCCGCGTCTTCAAACAAAACTCAGATCCCTGCTTAATATTAAAAATAAATAAATAAGAAGAGCAACTTGGATATCCGGGCACCCACCTAAAAGCAACAAAGGAAGTCACAGTGCTTTCTCCATAAGCCACTCTCATTAAAATGCACATTTATTAATTAGATGCCTCAGAGGCTGACTAATTTTGTTACAAGGAGAAAGGAAGAGACCTAACATTTATTAATGGACTCCCAGCAGCTGAGCTAAGGGCAAGAGATTCAGCATTTCACACAATCCCAACTGCAGCCAGGAACAAAACCAAGATTGTCACTTGCCCCAAGTCATTTCTCTGGCAAGCCACAAATTTGGGAGGATGCTGGCAGAACCATCTACCGACACTCAAAGCTTAGCAAACACAGAGCACAGAGAGGCAGCTGAGAAGGGTGAAGGAGAAGAAAAGCCAGGGGAAGAAGAGGAGGTAGGAGGATTCCACCCTCCAGAGTTGTACCCACTCATAATGCTGGACCACATGATGTTGCTAGGAAACAAGACATTTCCTGATTCCTAAAGATGGAAGGTGGATTATCCCTCAAAAATAGGAAGAAACTTTCCCTTCCCTTCTTCCATCTTTTGCCCTATTTACTTATTTATTTACTTACTCAGTTATTTGTTTTTATTGTGTGTGAGAGAGTATGGAACAAGAGTGCTACCCCACATTTGTGAAAGTCGGAGGATAACTCTCAGGAGTAGGCTTTCTCCTTCCACCATGGGCTCTGGAGAATGAGCTCAGGCATCGGGGTGCAAGGCAAGTGCCTTTTCCCGACTCAGCCATCTCACCTGCTTGACTTTTGTCATCTACATGACATTCTACACGAGCCCGCAAACCCTCGGGTTTCAAATTCTTTTTCAATCTTTCCTCTCATTCACTTTATTCAGCATTTCATTTTTCATTGTGTTTTTCCTTCTTCATTCTAAACATTTTTAGAGCATAATAAATCTGGCCCCTTTATGATCCTGCATGAATCTCTAAGACTTTGTTTCCCAAGTCCAGGATAATAAAATAAAAGCAGCAACTACACATTAAGCTCCATTAATACAGCTGTCAGGAAAGTGTAGACTGTACAGAGACAATGAGGAGGATCTAGGCTGTCCCAGACACTGGCATCTCCCAGACACTGACATCTCTGGCACCCAGTGTCATAGTTCCATCTTCAAGATTCATTTCTTTAGCTATGCAAACGCCTTTATAACCTTGTTATGATTTGAGAATGGGAGGGAGGGCAGAAAAATGCATGGCCCCCCTTCTTAGAAAAATGTAAACAGGAGCTAGAGAGAGCAAGTAAACATGAGGACCTGGGTTTGACTCCCAGAACCAGGTTTTAAAAATAAATAAATAAAAGCTGGGAGGGCAGTGCATGCTTGTGATCCCGGCACTAAGGAGGCAGTGACAGGTGGACCTCTGGAGCCAGCTGGCCAGCCTGCCTAGCCTACTTGCTGAGTTGCAGAACAGAGAGAGGTCATGCCTCAAAAATTAACGTGGTTGGAACTACACCCAAGAATTATCTTGGGCCTCTATACATACACACATACACATGCATGTGCATGCATGCACGCACCAATTCACACACACACACACACACACACACACACACACACACACACACAAAGAAAAAAGGAAAATTCAGACAGACACTAATTTTCTATCCATATTTTATACCCCAAAGTGAGAGCCACTATTTAAATGGCTGTTCCTAAATCTCTCTGGACCACAGTTGAGGCATGGGTTACAGAGCTGGTGAGATGTTCAGCTGGTAAAAGTGCTTGCAGCCAAGCCTGAAGACCTGAGTTGGATCCCCAGAACCCACACAGTAGAGGACAAAAAACAACTCTCTGGTTTCCAGATACACCATGGCAGGCATATGCCCACACCCAACCACAGAAACAAAATAAACAGTGAATGTAATTTTTTAAAGAAGTGGATTAAGGGACATAAATATCTACCATTAATTTAAAGTGGACTGACTGGAATTCAGATGTCCTTGCAATGCCTTTGAGCTCACCTAAAAGTGTAGTTTGATGAAATAATAGTGTACTGGCCTAGCCAAGATGATACATTAGTGTAACTGAAGTTTTTTTCCTGTGCCCCACCTGACCCATGGTCAGGACAAATCTTCTCACTTGCCAGTCCTGCAGCTGCTTGGACCCAAATAAACACATAGGGGCTTATATTAATTAAAACTTCTTGGCCATTAGCTCAGGCTAAATATTAACTAGCTCTTACACTTAAATTAACCCATAATTCTTATTTATGTTTAGCCACATGGCTTGGTACCTTTTCTCAGTTTTGCCTTCACATCTTGCTTCCTCTCTGTCTGGCTGACAACTCCTGACTCTTCCCAGAATTCTCTCTGCTTGTCCCACCTATACTTCCTGCCTGGCTACTGGCCAATCAGCACTTTATTTATTAACCTATCAGAGCAACACATTCACAGCACACAGAGCAATATCCACAGCACATTAGGCTATCAAATGTTGTTATTTTTGTTTTGTTTTTCTATAGAGTGCAGGGAGCATTAAATTTTCCCTCTACTCTCTAAAAGTTCGTTCATTTAAATCTCTGGAATAAGCTGACAGGCAGTAGGGAATTAACAGGAGAAGGGGCAGCTAAATTTACCATGAGGACCAGGAGCCTCACAAACCTAAGACTCAGAAACAGCCAGATGATTGGGTTTACAAAGCTCATAGAAGAAGAGCAGAGCAGAACAGGTGCTTGAGAATCTCTCTATGAATCCCAGGCTGGCCTCAAACTTGTGCCAACCCTCCTGCCTCAGCCTTCCAAATGTTGGGATTATAGGCATGTACCACCACACTGGACACAGGGTCTGTTTTAACATGCAGAAACAGTTTCTCAAGAGCTGCTCCTGGGACCTGGGGAGGGGGAAGAGCTGGCCCAGAAAAGGGAGTGACTGGTTGTGGCCAAGTGTCTCCAGGCCACAACATGAGCTTTTCCAGAGATGTGAACTTTGATTGATAGGATTTCACACAGGAGATGTGAGATGATTCCTGCTTTGGGAACTTCCACCAGAGAAGTCAGAGGTACAGCTCTGCATGCTCCACGGGAGTCAGAGGAGCACAAGATAAGAAGGTTCAAGAAGGTCAGAGGGGCTGCAGATTTCCTTTAGTTCAAAGCCCTCAGCATGCAAAAGCCCTGTGCTTTGAGGTGTTATTTTTCAGGGCCTTAAAAAAGGCAGAAAGGTGAACAAAAGCTCTGAGTGGTCAGAACTCAGGGGGCAGGGGTAGTCCATGATAAGAGTCCTCTGCCGGGTGCTAGGGGTGAGTTAGCTGCTGGCTGAGTGTGCTTCTCTGTGGCTCATTAGTCAGCTCCCTCCAGGAAGTAGACTGGATGTCTTTTGTCAGCTTTCTGCCCTCTTACCCACAGTGGGGCATGCCTGCTGGGGACTCAGATGACCTAAAGCCTGAGGACAAGTGTATCTCCACTGAGGTACACAGGAGTGCAGACTGAGTCCAGGGCTGGGGGTGAAGCTCAGTTTGGGAGACTGTGTTCTTAGCAGGCACAATGCCCTGGTTCAATCCTCAGCACCATTTAAACCCTGCATAGTGGGTATGACTGGAATCCCAGCACTCATAGGTAGAAGCAGAAGGGGATATCAGAAATTCGAGGTCAGTTTGGGTTACAAAATGTGTTCAAGGTCAATCTGGCCTATATAAGACCTGTCTTAGAAAAAAAAATACAGAAGCCATCCTGGATGCCCTGCCCCACTGAGCTCCCAGATAGTCCCAGCCCCAGCTGCAATGCTCACAACAGAACCCAGCCAGAGCCCCAGCTGAGCCCAATCAGCACACAGAAGCCTGGGAGAGAATGGCAAACTGGCGTTTAAGCTACCAAGTTTCACAGCAAGAGCTAACCAGAAGGAGCTGTGAGAATTAATTTAGAGTTGTCCCAAGGCACAGCAAATTCACTCCTCCTATGATTGGTCCATCTGACAAATGAAGAAATTGGGATTCAGAGAGAATGGTACTGAGGTGTGATGCTGCACAGCTGGACACAGCCGCACAGCTGGACACAGCCCCACAGCTGGGCACAGCCTCACAGCTGGACACAGCCCCAGATCGCCTGACTGGACTCCTGCTTTTCCCTTGGCTCGGAAACAGTCTCTAATCATCGAAGCCTGCTGGAAATGGAGCTAACTGTTCCTCCCTGGCAGCCTTGTTTGGGTCTTCCTCTCTCAGATGATTCATAGGAAAGGTCCACTGGGCATAGATGGCACAGATAGCAAAGATGGTGCCCATTGCTCAATGCCGTCCCCTACCATGCCAGCTCTGCACACCGGAGCCATGCTCTGGTCCCTTCCACGGGAGTCTGCCAGAAAGGAGAACAAATAGAGCCAGGTTGGCCTCAAGCTCCAAGATGTCTTGTTGCCTCAGTCTCCTGGGTTCAAGAACGACAAGTCTGCATTATCAGACCCAGTTCCAAATAACGGATAACCTTTGAACCCTCACACTGCACCTGGGAGGAGGTCCTTGACTCATTGTTCAGGTAAGGAAGCCAACACAGGGGTGCGGGGTCAGCCGCAGCTCACACCTACCACTAGATGCAAACTTTAGTCCACCCGGCTCCAAACCTACCTCTGTGGCAGCACGCTTCCTCACCAGGCCAATGTTGGCCAACACTGCTTGGGACCTAGAGATTTGTCCCAAAGCCAGAAGATGGATGCAGCTAATTTCCATTAGGACTAATGGAAGACAGAAGAGATTGTTTTCTTATAATTAGAAGAGAATTCAGCCTTCACAGACAACGAGCCTAATATTTCAGCTTATGTAACAAAAGAAAGAGATGGCAAATGGATGCAATTAAGGGAGAGAAGAAACTATTTGGATTAGTGGCCTCAGAAGTGATGAGGCGAGGGTCTGGTATAATTCTGAACAGAAACATCCCTGCTGCCTGTCCAGGTAGATCCTCATAGCCAAGCATGAGGCAGTCTCTCACTGACCTGGAACTTACCGATTTAGACTAGATTGGCTGGCCAGAAAACCCTGGATCCACCATGTCCACTTCCCCAAGGCTGGGATTACAAGCACACAGTCTCCACACCTGACTTTTACATGGGTAGTGGAGATCTGAACTCAGGTTCTTATACATGTAGCAAGCGCTTTACACACTGACCTGCAGAGTCTCCATCCCCTCCTGTGCTTCAGTTGACTCAGCCTACCTGATTATGTATTTACACAAACCTAAATCCCAGTTCAGTCTCTTGGTGGCTGCATAACATTGGGCAGGGGTTACCCCTTCTGAATGCTGTTTCGTGATATATTGTAAGAATGCTGCAGTCACTACTCCTTGACTGTCACAAAGGCTGCAGTAGGAATGCTTAGAGAATGCATGGCGCACCCTTGGTCCTTATTAGTGGTCCCTTTACTTCCAGCGTCTTATTCCCAGGAGTAAGGGGGGCCTGGAAGAGCTGGGAGATGTGCACAGGATCTCAAGGGACTGATTTTCACCCAGTCTTGTCATTTTCTCTTCTTGGCTATCGATTGCAGCAACACCAGCATTTTTTGCTTCTTATAAAATAAATCAATATCCCATTAGATAACATGTTGCATAGCTGTCCAACACAGGCAGTTGTTGGGAGCCTGCTGGGGCTGCAGGGCCAGAACTCAGGTTCAGTCCTAACAGATGCAGCCCTTTCAGAGGCATGGGTCACTGATAGGAGGCCGGTCAGCCTCAAGCTCTTTGTGGGGTATGGCCTCAGTGTCCCTCCACTGAATCTCACATCAGCCACAAAGAGATCCCTGCAGAATTAACCCTTTGACGGAATTCATTCATTTAACAAACACTGATGGAGTCCTTGTCTTGAAGCCCTGTGTCCCACAGTCAGCACTGCATAAACTAACTGTGGTACCCATGCTCGTAATCTCAGAACTCAGGAGGTTATCATCCTTGGCTACATAGCAAGTTTGAGACCAACTTGGGCAGTATGAAATCCTATCTCAAAAAACAATAACAACAAACAAATGAACAAGAGCTATGGAAATGGGGCCCCCTGTTAGTAGAGAGCTTGCCATGCAAGCATAGGAACCTAAGCTGAATCCCCCAAAACCCATTGTGATCCCAGTGCTAGAGAGGTGGAGACAGATGGATCCCAGGGGCTCACTAGTCAGCCAGCCAAGCCAAAATTGCCAAGTTCCAACCCAGTGGGAGATCATGTCTTAAAAAACAAGAGCTCCCAAGAAATAATACCAAGGTTGTCCTCTGGCCTCCCTGTACAAATGCACACATGTGCAACTGCACACACAAGAACACACACATCTATGGGTGAATGGTACACACCCACAGTACTTGGAAGGCTAAAGCAGGAGAACTTTGAGTTCAAGACCAGCCTTGGCTGCATAACGAGACCCTGTCTCTGAAAATTTTCTAACAAGGCGGGCGAGATGGCTCCTCAGAGGAAGGCTACCACATGAGCCGGTGCCCCAACCTCCGTCCCTGGATTCCATGTACATGTGAGGAGAAAGTTGAACACACAAGCACACATTAATAACACATAAAAATTTTAAATGGAAAAAACACAAATGCCTTGAAACGCCAGTGGGGCTCCACTAACATCGCTTACTTGGTTGCTCTTCTCTCACCCACTCACTCACCCTTCATTCACTCCCTCACGCATGCCTCTCCTCCATTCCTTCAGATAAGAGAACCCACAGAAGAGTTAAAGGGAACTTTCCTATCTGTTTCCTTACAGGAGGAGGAGGTTACATGGGAAGGCACTGTCTTTCAGCAAAGGGTGTGAATTAAGCATCACACCTCCATTTTTGTACAAAAAGAATTCCATCATGACCAGACAAAGGAATCCCATTAAAGCCTCCATGAAGGGCTAAAAGCACAGATGTCCTCAGAAGTCACTCTCCTGTGGAGGCCCCTAGACTTAAAGGAATGTCTCAACCTCAGATCACAAGTCCAGCCTGGATTTAATAATCAAACAGGCATCCCTCCACCAGCATGCCAGCAGGGCAGGCTGATTCTCACAAGTAAGCTAGGGTGCAGCCAGGTATGGTGCTAACACCTCGCAGCACCTAAGAGGTTGAGATGTGAGAGGATCACTACTTCAAAAGCTAGCCTGGGAATGATGGGAAGTGTGGGCAACTTGACACGATCTAGACACACCTGAGAGATGGTCAGGGGGCATCCTGTGGAGGTGAGGACATGACTGCTCCAAAGTATGACCGAAGAAAAGGTTTTTATTGTAGATGCTGTTAGTCAACTAAGAACCGCCCACATGCCAGGACCGTGGACTCTGTATCAGGTACTTGTGACACTGCGAGAGCCTGAGGCCAGGGCTTGGTATGCTAGTAGGCACCAAGGTTAGCCTTTGTTTCCAGGTTTGGTTTAGGATCTGACGATCTTATCTAGGTTAACCAAGGTGGGAAGACCCACCCACTGTGGGAGGGACCATTCCCCATGTAGAAAGAGAGACAAGCAGCAAGGAGTTTGCTTTTATCCCTCAGTTTCCTGCGATTGTGGATGTGACATGGAAAGAGCTGCTTCAAGCGCTCTCCCACTGAGCTAAATCCCCAACCCCTCTTCAGTTGCTTTTACCAGAGGATTTTATCACAGCAACAATAAGAGAAACCAAGACACTGGACTACAGAATGAAACCCTGTCTCAAACAAAACAAAACATAAGAAAAGGCCGTGGGAAGGCCTAGAGAGATGGTTGCTCTTCCAGAGGACACTGGTTCAACTTCCAGCACCCACATGGCAGCTCACAACTGTCTGTAACTCCATTCCAGGGGATCTGACGCCCTCTTCTGGCCTCCACAGGCACAGCACACATGCACACATATATGTGCAGCCCAACCACATGGAATAACAAAATAAATCAAAATTTTAAAAAAGGGCAGGAAAGCAAATTGCAGAATTAAAACAATACAGAAACTGCAAAAGTGCAACATAAGCAATACTATTTTTAGAAAGTATTTTAAAAAGCAATTCTTTTAAAACAATATTATTTTTAAAGTACTGGTAATATATTATAAACGTGCTTTTAAAATAATAACAATAAGGCTACTGTTCTTCTTAAGGCTAAGGGTCCTAAAACCTGAAAAGACTTCTCTATAAAGGGGTAGTCAGGAAGTAATTTTGTTTTTCATTTTACAGAGTTTTCTAAAGGCCTGATTGTATCTCTCCATTTCAGATGTTAAAATAGCTACCTTTGTTAATATTTATCTATCATATGTTAACTGTTCATGTAGATTACTTCACTGAACACACAAAAGCCTTCTAAGAGCTGTGCTGTGTCCTTATTTTGAAATGAGATCGGGAAGAGGGACAAATGAAAAGGTCTTGAGCCTGCTGCCCAGCCTAGTCCATCTGTTGTAGGGTCTTGGCGTAAGATTTTTTTATGTGCATTAGTATTTTGCTTGCATGTCTATCTGAGAGTGTCGGATCCCCCTGGAACTGTAGTCACAGACAGCCGTGAGCTGTCATGTGGGTGCTGAGAACCTAACCTGGAACCAAATCCATCTTCTCTGCAAGAGCAGCCAGTGCTCCCAACCACTAAGCCATCTCTGCAACCCCCTGACGTAAGATTTAAGTTTAAATAGAGGTCAAAAGGTCTGCCAAACTGAGCAGTCTTGGTCACTGTGTGGTCCTGGCCATCGGTGACCTGTCATTGTCTGGGCTCCTGTCTCTCAAGCAGATGATCTGACAATTGTCAGAGCGCTTTTCAGGAGACAAACTTCCCTCTTGGCTGGCACCAGACTTCAGCCTTTTCCTTCTCCCAGCAGGAGACTCCTGGGAAAATTTCAATTTCTTGGGGTCCATTGTCTCAAAAGTCTGATAGCCCAAGGGAAGAACAAGTGTCTCCTGTTAGAATATCTTCACTCCTGCCACGATGGGTATAGCACAGTGCCTTGGCAACATGGCGGGAAGCTGACAGTTGAAACCAAGGCTTTTATCTCATTCAAAAACTGCAGATCCCAAAAGGAAGCAGCCACCAAAATCAGTTCTATTGGTCACTGTCCATTTACACACGGCTATGACAAAAATGCCTGACAGAAAGGACCTTGGCTCACAGTCCTTCAGAGGGGAAAGATGTAGCAGGGGGAACACCTCCGGCTATGGGGACATAAACATGATGGGGAGGCTGGTCACATGACAGACCATGATAGAGTAACACAAGAGGACACAAGAGCACATCTCACCCTCAGGGGCCTACCTCTAGGATCTACTTCTGCCATCCAGGTCCCACCTCCCTAATGGTTCCTGAGCCTTCAAAATAGGGTCACCAGCTGGGGACCAGCCACTCAAAACATGACCCTGTTGGGGATGTTTCAAATCCAAACCACAGGAGTAGCTTACTCTAGGGGTCTATGCTGGGTTCAGGGGCAAGGGTTAGGAATGTCCCACTTGAGTCTCCTTTGTGACTAGAGGCAAATCTCCCACTCCTAATACTCAACATCTCTGTTAGGTCTTCAAGGTGTGACTCCTGTGACCTGACCATTCCTCATCCTCCAGTCCTCTGCACCTTCCTCTTCAATCCTAGCTGCTACTAGGTCTCTGTGTCTAGGACCTTCCATGAGCTCCACATAGCTCCTTTGCCCACGCACTTCCTGTCGCCTCCAATGCTTCTCCCATCATCCTTCACCTGAATCCATTGTTCAGGTCTCCGTTGAGAACTATTTAGAATCAGATGGAGTTCTAATTTTAAAACGAAATTAGAAGTACATGCAGTGGGGCAGAAAATCTGAAGGGTGGATATCTCCCCACACAAAACAAAATACCCTTGTTGGGACATTCATTAGTTATGATTATCTCTTGCCAAGTGACAAACTATTCCAAAGCTTAATGGCTTACAACAACAATGATCCATCTATTCACAGACATATAATTTGGGGAGGGCTTGGTGGAAGCAGCTCCGCTATTCCAGGCAGTCATCAAAAGGGTAGGTATAAGAGAGCCACATCTTAACTCACAGGATGTTCCTGTTGTGAGCTGGGACCTTGTGGGGGAGGGGTACAGACCTCAGTCTCTTTTTACACAAGCCTCCCATGGGATGCTTACAAAATGAAGGCTGCTTCCAAAGAGCAAGCATAAGCAAATATTTGGGGCTTGTTTATGACTTCACAGCCACACACCATTACTTCTGCTAAACTCAAGAAGTAGCAGATTCACAAGGAGAACAAAGAGTTTAACTACCAGTGATAATAGAAAGTTCTAGAATAGCATGTAAGGTAGGAGACATGGCTGTAGTCACCTTTGAAAAACAACATCTGCCACAAAAGGCACAGTGGCTTTCCTGTGACCTTCAGATAATTGCTTTAGAATTTCTAATCATTTCTCCTACTTTTGCGATAGGAACCATGCAACAGAAAACAGAATCCAAGACCTGGGATATCAGCCCATTATGCCCGACATCCTAATGGTGATGTGTTTCAGGGGATATCAAATGAGGTAGACAAGCCCCAGGCAACCCAAGATCAATAATCTTTCCTCCTACCCTCTATATGTTATTGGTTACCACAGTGATGAGAAAGCTAGAATTAAGAGGCAACTGGAGACCTTCTCAAAATATTAGAGCCTATAAGATCTTTCTGAAAGATCTTACATGGCTGGGGATTGCTCTGTGGATAAAGACACTTGCTGCCAAGCTTGATGAGCTAAGTTCAGTCACTAGTTCTCTCACAGTGGAAGGAAAAAAACGTACTCTCAAAAGTTGTTCTCTAGCTGGGTGATGGTGGCACACACCTTTAATCACAGCATTCAGGAGGCAGAGGCGGTGGATCTCTATGAGTTCAAGGCCAGCCTGTTCTACAGAGAGAGTTCTAGGACAGCCAAGGTTACACAGAGAAACCCTGTCTCAAAACATAAAAAAAAAAAAAAGTTGTTCTCTGTCCTCCAGATATGTGGATATATGCACATTGAAACATTCCATCTTGCAGGGAAGCTCATTAAGACAAAAGGTAAACAACTCAAAAGAATTTCAGGAAGTCCCTAAAACTGATCAGATTCTCTTGGCCCCTCCCTCCCAAGAATAAACAGTAAAGACTCCTGAGAGTCCCTCTCAAACAAGACAAGCTGCACTCTTGAGCCCAGACAAGCTACATGGAAGAAACATAAACCAGCCAAGCTTTGTGGAAGAAGTTTAGACAAGCTGAGTCACTTGGAAAGGACACTCTTCGGCCTGTTGAGCTGCCTGCAGGCTGTGCAATGGGCTCTGTTTCCAGCATTTATAAGCTGTCACCCATGCTGGGGTGGGCTTTGGTGGTGCAGCGGCCTTTGAGTCATTTCTGCTCCTATAAGTAACCCCTCACCTAAATTACTGGAAGTAACCCCAAAACAACTCACTGGTTCCCAAAGTTGGACTTTGGTGGTATCTATACTTTGATCTGTCATGTCTTAAGTGAGTAGATTGAAGAGTTTAAACTTTCTCACTTTTACAACTGAATTTAGGTTTCAGTTCTCTGAAGGGGAAAACAGGTGTCTCTCTGAACAAAGGGCCATTTATCAACAAATGACATTCAGGGACGAGGGAGAGAGCATGAAGAAGGCCTGAGTCAGCCCTGTCTCAAGGACAAATCCTGCAAACCCCTTGACACTTACCCAAGGATGTCCAAAGATAAAAGTTCAGCCAATTAAAAACGTACTAATGTAACTGCTGCTTGCTTAACCAATTACGTTTGAGATGACCTAACTGTCCCTGAAATACCTCTAGCCATGCTTAAACCTACACACTCCTCTTGGGGTCATCACTTTGTATAGGTGAATGATCCCCACATATGCTGGTAAATAAACACTCTTTGCTCTTACATACTTTTTGAGTCTAAAGTCTCCTTCAGCATTTCCTCAGACCCCAACAGATGTGTGTGTTGTGTCTCACCAGGAAGTCTTGTTATACAACAACACATGCTTGCATGGGAAAAAAACACATAAATGTAACTTTAAAAAGAAAAAATCTTCTTTTCACAAGACTACACAGAAGCACACATACAAGCCCATGCAAGGCCCACAAGAGCCCAAGGTTAAGGAGGACTCTTGGGACAGTGTCTTCTGGACACTCATGAACTCACCACAGTGTGCTTGTCTGAATAAATCCTGCACAAAGTCAGGCCAGCCAACATTCCAGAACAGATGCAGTCCCATCTGTAGCTAAGGACTACTGGTAATCGAAACCTGCTGAGGTAGAAAGAGTCAGGGGTGTGACCCTCAACTGTTGTCCGTGCTCTAGGGGATGGCCCTACACCCAAGCGAATGAATACAGGTAGCACTACTTAGATTATTGTCTTTGTTTGCTTCCTGGTGCCATGACAAAAGTCTTAACAGAAACAACCTGGGGAGAAAGGAGTTCATTTCAGTTTACAATTCCAGGTAACATCTATCACCGAGGGCAGGAACTCAAACAGGAACTGAAGTAGAAACCATGGAGGATTGCTGCTTGCTGAATTCATCTCTGGCTGCCTTCCAGGACTTCTCATACAACCCAGGGCCACCTGCTCAGGGATGGTGCCACCCACAGTAGGCTGGAACCTTCTATATCAATCAACAGTCGAGGCAATGCCTCTCAGACATACCCACAGGCTGGTCTGGTCTGGAGAGTCCCCTAGTCAAGACTCCCACAGCGAACTCTGATGATGCCAAGCTGGTAGCTGAAGCTAAGTTATTAAAAAAGAAGATGAGGAGCTGCTGAGATGGCTCAGGTAAAGCCTAGCAACCTGAGTTTGATCCTTGGGACCCACATCATGGAAGGAGAGAACCAACTCTCACAAGTTGTCCTCTGACCTCCATATGTGTGCCCATACACATAGTATTAAAATAAATGTGACTTTTTAAAAATGAGGATGTGAATTAGGAGAGGGGGAGAGCTAAGAAGAATCTGAGAAAGTGGGTGGTGGATATTATCAAAATACACTACATACATGTATGAGGTTTTTTTTTAATTTTTAAAGATTGTTGTTTTGAGACAGGGTTTCTCTATGTAGCCCTGGCTGTCCTGTAACTCACTCTGTAGACCAGGCTGGCCTCAAACTCACAGAGATCCTCCTGCCTCTGCCTCTCAAGTGCTGGAATAGAAGGTGTGTGCCACCATGCTCAGACTAAAGAATTTTTAAAGATTTCATGCACATATAGCCATGGCTAGCCATATGGAACTGGACAGTGCCAGGGCTGAAAAGGAAAAAATCAAAAGCCTTCAAGAATTTCCCAATGTTCTTCTGGCTGGAAATTTTCCTCTTGTAGGCGCTCGGTCCTTCTTTCAGTGGGCAGCAGGTGAGACAGTGTTAACCTCCCAGGGAGGAGGGCTGGTGGGCTCTCACAGGTCTGTAATCCCAGCCTTTGGGAGTCTAAAGGAAGCTGACCATAAGCTGGACACCAACCTGGAGTACACAGAAAGTTCACAGCCAGGCTGGGAACTCTAGGAGCCCCTGCCTCAGTTAGAAAGTGCGGAGAGAGGGAAACTGTTTCACCTGTGGTGTAATGCCTGGTCACACAGCCAACCATCTCCACCTCATCCTCTCTACAAAGAACTGCTCACAAACCAGAATCTCCTACGGGTTTGAAGCCTCCACGAAGCCTGGAACTGCTTTAAGGGGAGTGAGTGTTGTGATGTACATGCTAACCCAATTTGCCCTGTGGTTGGGTGGTTACTTCTCTTTTTAAATTCTTTTCCTATCAAAAATTATGTCATGAAATATGGATGAATCAAACTTATCTCCATTTCAAATGAACCCCTAAGGCTGAATTCCAGGTTTGGAAACTACTGAATGAAAGATTGTGAAAATACTAAAGATTTTTAATTCAAAACAACAAAAAAAAATCTTTTTCCAGAAGGGAGACAATTTTCATTCTTAGCTATATTTCTGTACAACAATGGAACTAAGAGCAATAGTATTCATTGAAAACAACAGTAATATAACATAGCATCGCTCCTGAGTGCAGTGTGTCCTTCTAAGTTCTAGGCTTGGATTATTTCATTTAACCTCTTAACCCTGTAATAAAGCACTATCACCATCACCATCCATATATGAGGAAACTGAGGGAGAAAAATTGTTCTTGCCCAAGACACCAACCCCCAGACAGAAGCAGTAGAGAATCAAGTCTTTCCTTCCCAGTGATCCCTACAGAGATGTATCTCTCATTCCCCTTCAGAAAATCCTGAAGAGTGTCACTCTTGAGTGCTATGAGCCCTTCCAAGCAGCACACATCTCAAAGATAAGGTGGAGAGTGATGGAGGAAGACGTCTGTGATAGGAATGGCACCATAAGCTCCTATATTTGACTGCTTAGTCATCAGAGAGGGTGCTATTTGAGACAATTAGGAGGTGTGGCCTTCTTGAGTAGGTGTGGCCTGGTTGGAGGAAATGTGTCACTGGGGGTGGACTTTGAGGTTTCAAAAGCCCAAGCCAGGCCCAGGGTCTCTCTCTCCCTGTTGTCTGTAGATACAAAGTAGACTCTCAGCTACTTCTCCTGCACCATGTCTGCTTGCATGCTGCCATTTCATCGCTATGACAATAATGGACTAAATCTCTGAACCTGTAATCCAGCCCCATTTAAATACTTTCTTATATAAGAGTTGCCATGGTCATGGTGTCTCTTCACTGCAATAGAATACTGATTAAGATGACACCCAGTGTTAACTTTTGGCTTTCACATTCACATGCCCACTTGTGCACATACCCACGTGAGCACACATAAACACCACACACAAGAAAAATAAAAGTTTGATTAATTTTTATATTTAATATTAAAAAAGAAATGGAGTCTATTCTTTTTGCTTCAATAGGAAGCACTCAAAAGTGAAGAAAATTTTCAGATAAAAGATAGGCCAGCCCAGTCTCCAAAGCGAGTTTCAGGAAAGGTGCAAAGCTACACAGAGAAACCCTGTCTCGAAAAATTAAAAAAAAAAAAAAAAAAGATAGGCCATTGCCACCCCATCACCAACCAATAAGACTGATTCTGAGGAATATCACTGAAAACTAACTAGTGTTTCCCTCTCTGTAGCTTGCTGTCTTGTGGTCTTTCTCTCCCCCTATAGCCTCTCCTCTCCTCTCTGACCTCTTCCTTCCATCCCTCTCACACCCTCGTTATAACTTAGGTCTCCTTGACAGAACCCCTGAAACCAACAGCTGCCCACTTCTGACCATCTCAGGACTCATGTGTAACACCTGAAGCTTCCAAGCTGTCCATCCTTTGTGCCCTAGAGAACAGTCTCACAACTATAAACGTAGGAGGGACTCAATTTGCAGCCAGCCAGGAGGGGTGAGTGCTAGAGAGCAAGTGCACACCAAGACAGCATGTAAGATGAACGTATCAATGCGTTTCATCCACTCACAGTGTACACACACATCCCCACATCACACTGGGCCCCACATATATCCAGTTACTATAGCACTTGCCGATTCAGTTTCTTAGTAAGAAGCTAGGCCTATGGGCCTGAAATCCCAGCTACCCCAGAGGTGGAAGCAGGAGGATTCTAAGTTTTCAAGTCCTGCTTGGGCGAGAGTGAGTTCAAGACCAGATTGAGCAATTTAGTAAAACTCTATTTCTAATAAAAAGTTTACAAAATAAATTTTTGAAAAGGACCAGGGATGTTGCTCATTAGTAGAGCATTTGTCTATCATGCATTAGCCCATTGGTTTAATCACCAGTATGAGTTTTTAAAACTGAACCAGGGATGCTCCCTCATACTTGTAATCCTAGCACATGGGAGCAGAGGCTGGTGGATCACCACAGGTGGAAGGCTGGGCTTCATCTGAGCTCCAGGATAGCCTGGGCTACATGGTGAGATCCAGACCAGCCTGGGCTACAGAGTGAAATCCTGTCTCCAAAAAACAAAATGTATTTTCAAGAAAAGAACAGTACCATATTACTCTATCTCTCTGTCTCTCTCCCTCCAGTGTGTCTGTCTGTGTGTCTATATGTCTGTGTATGTGACACTGTATATGTGCATGTGATGTGTGTTTGTGTGTACAGATACAAGTGCTCTTGCACAACTGTTGAAGCCAGAAGAGGATATCAAATATCCTGTTGTATTACTTTCTGCAGGGAGGGTCTTCTCACTGAACCTTGAGCTAGGTAGTGGCCAGTGAGCCCAGCAATTCTCCAGCACACCAGCACACCTATCTTCGTACATGGGTGCTGGGGATTCTAACTCAGGGCCTCATGTCTGCACTGAGTCATCTTCCCCAGCCTCCAGGACCACATTTTATCAGGAGCTTCTAGACACACACAGACCTTCCCCAGCTTACGATGGTCCACCTTATGACTTTTCCACTTTACACTGAAACCAAAATGATGTTCTGTCAGTAGAAAACATACTTTAGGCTGGGAAATGGTGGTATGCACCTTTAATCCCAGCACTTGCGGGACAGAGGCAGGCAGCTCTTTGAATTCGTGGCCAGCCTGGTCTACAGAGCAAGTTCAAGGACAGCCAGGGCTACACAGAGAAACCCTGCCTCAAAAGACAAAAAAAAAAGGAAAAGGAAAGAAGAAAACATGCCACAGATTATGAGACAGAAGGGCAAAGTGCCCTTCCATGATGCTGACTGAGGCCCAAGCCCCAGCTTCCAGCCAGCTGTGCAATTGGGAGAGGAAGCAGCTGACTTATGCTGCTGAACTGAGACACTCAATAGACTATGTGGATTCAGTGCATTAGCAACTTATGCTGTTCCCCTTACGCTGTGTCTGTTGGGGCAGAGCCCATGTGAAGACAAGAAGCAGCTGCAGCCACTTGGATGAAGGCAAGGAAAAAGAACCAGAACATAGCTCTCAAGCCTGGTGACCTGAGCTTGTTCCCTTGGAGCCATGTAGTGGAAGGAGAGTCACCCTCTACATGGTGGTATGCATATCTCTCTCTCCCTCTCTCTCTCTCTCTCTCTCTCTCTCTCTCTCTCTCTCTCTCTCTTTCTCTCTCTCTCTCTCTCTCACACACACACATACTGAATAAATTTTTAATTAAAAAACAAAAATAGGGAGTCTATAAGCAGTTTGTGTGATGGCTGATCACACAAACATAACTTTAAGAAAACTGTCTGGTTTCTGGAGCTAAGCAGAAAAGGTTATCTTTGCAGTTCACCCAGCATCCCCCAGTGTGCTGAACGGCTGGATGGCACAGCATTGCTGAGATAAACCAACGCTCTGCCACGAGGAGAGGATCGCTCCTGCCCACTCCCTTTCAGCCTTCCCGTTAACATAGGAAGAAAGGCCCTCTGGGTGAGGGCTTCTCTCTAAAGCCCCCTGGCCTTTCTAGTGCCATTTCTCTGAAGCAAAGCCTCGGAGCATTCACTCGGAGATGCATTGTCTATGATCCTCACCGCTGCTTCCTTTCCAATGTGTTTATTTTGCTCCTGCTGTGGCTACATGAAGCTTTTATTTTTCAACTCACAAATCTGTTTTAAACTTTTAGCATTTATATATCTGTCAAGAGGCTGAGAGATGGATCCATGGTTAAGAGGACTTGCTGCTCTTTCAGAGGACCTGGGTTTGATTCCCAGCACCTACATGATGGCTCACAATTATCTTTATCTCCTATTCCAGGAATCCAATGTCTTCCTGGCTGCCATGGACCCTACATACATGTGGTGTGCAGACATACATGCAAGCTAAACACTCATACACATGAAATGGATCTATTGCTAAAGACAGGACTCACTTTGGCTACAGGACATGGAGAAGTCAACCTCAAACTGAACAAGAATGTCTCTCCCTACTTTCATAGTGCTGAAAGGTGACATTCAGGCAAGAAAAGACATCAATGGTCTTATCCAGTGCTGAATCCTGCATGCTACAATGCCAATCCAGCCAGCAAGTTGTGCCCACTGGTACAAGTGTGACACGACAGTTATAGGGTGAGCTGCTTTGAAAGAAAATGGCTGCCACAGGCCACAGAGACAGGCACTACTAGGAGGTGTGGCCTTATTACAGGAAGAGTGTCACTGTGGTGGGCTTTGATGTTTCAGAAGCTCCAGCCAGGCCCAGTGTCTCTCCCTTTTCCTGCTGCCGGCCAATCTGTATGCAAAACTCTCAGCTATTACTCCAGCACCGTGTCTGCCTGAATGACACCATGCTTCTCACCATGATGACAATGGACTAAACTTCTAAACTATAAGACAGCCCCAATTAAATATTTTCCTTTATAAGACTTGCTATGGTCATGGTGTCTCTTTACAGCAACAAAACCCTAACCAACACTGGAGTAACCAAGAATTTTCTGGTTGGATTTGAGGCCTGGCCCACAGGAAGGATTTCTTGTCTGATACTGTAAACCTGGTCCAGTGGTTTGAATTAAAATGGCCCCTTTGGAAGTGGTGTGCTCTTGTTGGAATAGGTGTGGTCTTGTTGGAGGAAGTGTGTGATTGTGGGGGTGGGCTTTAAGGTCTCCTTTGCTCAAGCTACTACCAGTGTTACAGGTCACTTCCTATTGCCTTTGGATCAAGATGTAAAGACCCTCAGCTCCAGCACCATTTCTGCCTGCATGATGTCTTGCTTCCCACCATGACAATAATGGACTAAACCTCTGAACTGTAAGGGAGCCACCGCAATTAAATGTTTTCTTTTATAAGAGTTTCTGTGGTCATGATATGTCTTCACAGCAATAGAAACCTAAGACAGAAGTTGGTACCAGGGACTGGGGTATTGCTGTGATAGGCCTGACCATGCTTTTGTTTGAAGGAATGTGGACCTTGGGACTGTGGACTAGGAAAGCAGTTGAATGCTTTAAATGTTGCTTAATGGACCATCCTAGTAGGAGCATGGAAGACAGTGGTGCTGTGATTTGAACTGTGAGTTCCCTGGATCAAGAGGCTTCAGAGCAGAAGAATGTTAGTATGTGGCCTAGAGATCATTCTTGTGATAATTTGATGAAGAATGTGGCTTCTTTTTGCCCTCATCTGAAGTGTCTCCCTGAGGCTAAAGTGAAGAGTTTTGAATTAATTTCATTGGCAGAGGAAATCTCAAAACTGCCTCGTATAGACTCTGTTGTGTACTTATTAGTATTAACTCTGATGAAGATTTATAATGAAAAGGAGCACCAGGAAGTGGAATGGAGCTAAATCCTGTATTCCAAGATATAAACATATTAAGAAATGGAATAAACGGAGTGGTGACCTCAGGGCAAGATCTCACCCAGGTAAGTTTTCAACTTGTGAAAAGAAATTAAAGAAAAGCTTAAAGCAGGGTGTAGTAGTGCACACCTTTAATCCCAGCACTGGGAAGGCTGAGGCTGAAGGATCTCCAAATTTAAGGTCAACCTGGTCTACAGATCCAGTTTCAGGACAGCCAATCTTAGGTAGTGAAGGAAACTATGGAAAACATAAAGTTGGTGAAGAAGTAAATGAACAAGGGGTCATGTTCCAGCCCCAGCAGAACTTGGCAGTTTTTGGCCATGTGATTCTGACTTTAAAGTCAAGGATAGAAGAAAGGGGCTATGGAATCTCCCTCTGGAACTAAGGAAAGCCACTGAGGACAGGCCTGTATCAGGGGTGTCCCTGCTTGTAGGGCCTAGAGAACCCACTGCATGAAGCTGTGAAGGTGAAGCCTGGATTGCCTTGGAGACCCTAGGATGTTGGGGATGCCAGAGCCAAGGAATACATACTGAGGAGAACTGCAAACAAGTGGAACCAGCCCAAGAGAAAGAAGTGTGCTGTAGTCAACAAGACTGAAAGGATTTTGAGATCTGAAAAGCACTTTGACATCAGACATGGAGATGAAGAGTTTGGAGGTTGCATGGCTGGTTTTCAGTCTTGCTTTGGTCCAGTATTTCCTCACTGTGCTCCCTTCCCTATGTTTTGGAATGGTAATGCATATCCTGTGCCACTATATGTGGGAAGTATGTGATCTGATTTTTTATTTTAACTTTATAGTGGATTACAGTTAAGAGATTGCATGAATCTCAGAAGAGACTTTGAACTTTAGATTTTTAAATAAGTTTGAGACTGTGACAAACTCTGGAGACTTTTGAAGTTGGACTAAATGCATTTTTGCATTATGATATGGCTACAAGCTTATGGGGGCCAGGGGGCAGAATGTGGTGATTTGAAAGAAAATGGCCCCCAAAAGGAGTGGCACTCTTAGAAGGTTTGTTTGTTGGAGTAGGCGTGGCCTTGTTGGAGGAAGTGTTTCACTGTGGGGGTGGGCCTTCAGGTTCCCAATACTCAAGCTACTCCCAGTGTCACAGTTCACTTCCTATTGCCTCAAGGGAGCTATTGGCAAGTGATGGCTGCCAAAGGAGGGAGAGTTATCTTTCTGTGGGAATGTGGTCACTGTAAGGTTGTCCAGGGCCCAGTGGATGGCCCCGTATCTAGGGGATTGTTAGTAGTAATAATTTTAAAGGAGTACACAAAGTTGGGAGGGAGACAGGTTGGGGGCTTCCCAGGAGTGAGTTGGGAGGAGGTAGTGGGAGATAGATATGATCAAAATATATTGCATACTAGTATGAAATGTTTAAATAATAGTAAATAAAAAATATTTAACAAATAAAATTTTAATTAACAAGTAAAATTTTATATATCATTCAAAGGCTTTGCAAACCTGTATTTAACTGCATGCCCATTTTATGTGCATTTTAAAAAGGAAACGTGAGCAACAAAGTAAGGAGTAGAAGATAAACCATCTAACGTTTCTAAAGCATGTTTATTTTATACTTAGTGTTTATTTTGTCTTTGTGATGCTGCTTTCTATTTATAGTAGTGATGCAAGGCTTCCTGTTTATAATCACTTAATTCTAAAACTGAGTTATCTTTACATTAGGTTTTTAAAAATTAAATCTTTAAAAATAAGAGCATGGGAAGCCTAGCATAATGGAACACACACTATAATTGCAGCACTCCGGAGCTGGAGGCAGGAGAATCAGGAGTTCAAGGTCACCCTTAACTCCATAGTAAATTCAAGGCCAGCCTAGGCTACAGAAGACTGTGATTCAAAGAACTGTACATAGATAGACAGACAGATAGATAGATAGATAGATAGATAGATAGATAGATAGATAGATAGACAGATAGATAGATAGAGAGAGAGACAAGTGTTTAAGGTACACACAGATGGTATGTGAGTGATTCAAGTTTGGGCGAGGCTGTGAAGCTTGAATCTTTTAAATTTTGCTGGAAGGCAGGTACAGTGGGTGGTTGTGGAAGCATTCAGAGGCAGCAGGGCTGCGGAGGTGTTGAGATGCGTCTCCAATTTTCACTAAGTTTGTAGCTCCCGGGAGCCTGTAGCCAGCTTGTCAAGGTTCCTCCTCTTGGCTAATAAGCCAGGAACACATGAGAGCTATTGTGTAGATCACGATGGAATATTTTAAAGGAGGCAGTTTAATGAGCAGCGGTGTGAATGGAGACCGATTTTAGTGTCTTTGGATTTAGGCCTTGTTTTCCAGCAACAGACATAGAAATTGTTGCAAATGATGCCTTAATCCCGTCCCCCAGTGGGTCTCTGGTATGACAGAGGATGAATTTTAAATTGCCTGATCAGAATTAGCAACATTAGTCACTGCAAATAGCCTCTTAATTCCCACAGAGCTGCCAAGCCGGGCAAAAATAGACTTGGCGAAGAGGGCTGCCTAGGGCAGGTGTGCTCCTGGTGGAAGACACTGGTGACCTCACGGCTGGGGGCCTCTGCAGGTGCCACAGTGCTCTCAGCAGCAGCCTTGGACTTCCTGTAGGTGGCAAGGGTTTGTGCTCCCATAAAGCCATGAATCTGGGAATGAGACCAAAACTCTAGGCTCTGGTCACATCCTGCCGCTTATGGTGCCCCAATCATATGCCATGAGCCCCAGACAGGAGCTTCCATTCTCCCCTTGTAGCTCCAGAGTGTCCTTTTGAATTAAAGGAGACAACTCTCCAAAGGGCTTCTTATACTTAGACTGGATATAGAGCTCTTAACCGCTGGCCCTGTGTACCTCACTCCCCCTCGCCTTCTCCCCCAAACTTCAAGCTATTCTATTCGTATTTGTATGTTTGTTCCCTCCTTGGGTTCTTTCCAGACAGGGTCTCATGTATCCCAGGCCATCCTCAGATTCACTATTTAATGGAGGATGATTGCTGTGGGATGTTCTATATGCTGTGAATGTGTTACTCTGATTGGTTGATAAATAAAACATTGATTGGCCAGTTGCCAGGCAGGAAGTATAGGCGGGACAAGAAGAGAGGAGAATCCTGGGTAGTGGAAGGCTGAGTGAGTAGATACCAGCCCACCATCCAGGGAGGAGCATGTAATGGCACACAGGTAAAGCCATGGAATATGTGGCAACATTAACAAAAATGGGCTGAGTTTAAATGTAAGAGCTAGTCAGTGGTAAGCCTGAGCTAATGGCCGAGCAGTTTTAATTAATATAAGCTTCTGGGTGATTATTTTATAAGTGGCTGCAGGGTCTGTAGGGCTGGGCAGGACCAGAGAAAACTTCAGCTACAGATGATCTTAAACCCCTGACCCTCCAGTCTCCACCTCCTAAATGCTGGAATTGCAGGCATGCACAACCACACCCATCCTGAGACAGTCTTGGTTTGCAGCCTTAGCTAATTTGGAATTCATGACAGTCCTATGCCTCAGCATCCCCAGTCTATTTAAATTGTTCTCACCAGAACTGTGAATCACCTCCTTCACTTTTCCTTTTACTAAAGCCACCACCCCAGAGAGCCACGTAGCCAGCCTTCTTCTCTAGTGACCCACGTGTCTGATTTGTTTATGGGGTAGCTTCTATTGATGTTTTGTTTTGTGCTGTTACCTTTCTACAAGTCTTACATTAGTAAGAAATATGAAAAGAATCATTCGTTTTCAAAAGTATCTTGAGTCAACTTAGATCCAAGTAGAGATGAGCAGGCGGCCCCATTAAATGTCAGTTAGTCTAGCTTCCCCACCCAAACTAAAAATTTACAGTAGAAAATTAACAGCAGAGCTTCCTAATGACCTTCAGATATAAAAAGGTCTTGTACCTGAAAAGATTTAAGCTATCAGAATGCAAAAACGTAAAAATAAAGCCATGCATGGTCATTATTGAGAAGTAGACAAATGTAATGGCAGATGACATGTAAGATTGGACCTCACCCCCAGCACTCAGCCAACCAGACAGCAGGGTGAGGCTTGCTGGGTATTCAGGACTATAGAAGCTGAGCCTTGCACTCTTGTGGTGTGCCCCACCATTTTTACCTCTGTTGACAGTACCTGAGTTTGCTGTTCTGAGTGTCTGGTCCTTGTTGCTACAAATGGGGTCTTTGTTCCCCACACATTGTTGAGACTTTTTGCCACAAAATGAACACTAGCCAGCAATGGGAAGAAAGGTCAAGTCCTCCTGATTCTCCCTTAGAAACACAGCTGCACTTGAACTTGAGTATGTCAGTCTCCCTCCAGGAACTCCCAGTGAGTCCTACCATCTTTTCCCCCTAAACTGGACAGAAGGACCTGATCCTGTTGTATCCTGCTCCCTCCCCTCACAGGGACACAGTGGGGAGAATCTTTTCAAAGTCCAGTTCCAACTGGGCGTGGCATATAGCACACCTATAACCCCAGCACCAGGAGGCTGAGGCAGGAGGATGCAGCGCTTAATACTAGCATGAGCTATGCAATGAAGCCCTCCCCCACCACATCCCCGCAAAAAAAAAAAAAAAAAACAGGAATATAGTTCTATGGTAAAGTGCTTGCCTAGCACGAGACCCTAGCTTCAATAGCTAACATGGCAAGATTAAATAAATAAATCTTACTGGTAGCACACACCAGTAAATCTCAGGAACTGAGAACTAGAGATAGGAAGATTAGGAGTTCAAGGTCATCCTCAGCTTCACTGTGAGCGTGAGACCCTCCTGGGTCCCTGTCTCCAAAACAAAAGAAACAAAAAACATTACTTCCAATCATGACATTCCACCTGCTTAAGACCTCTCCCTTATTCCCAGGATAAAATCAAACCTCCTGGAAGGGAACGACAAGCCTGTCTACTGTTCCCTGCCTGGGCTCCCTGACCGGGCTCCCTGACCATGCTGCTCTCCTCTGTCCCTAGGACAAGCTCAGCTTTTCACAGCCCCAGAGTCTGGGCACTCCCTGTCCTGTTGTGTAGCTATTTTCTCTGAATTAAAAACTCCCTGAGGGAAGAGAGAGACTCATCAAACTCAGGACGCTCCGGAAACTTGCAGGATTGACAAGGCCCATCCCCTTGGCTGCAAATTCAGTGAGCAGTCACAGGAAGGACTCTTCTGGGGTAGTTACTGACAAGTTAAACAAGGAGTAGCAGGGATTTGGCCTCAAACTTCAGCACCCATGCTGGTGTGGGCTTCCCAACGATGAGCTACTCTCCCTCGCTCAAGCCAGAAACAAACCAAAAGTCACTAAGTGCCAGCTGCTGGGGATTCAGAATATACAACTCCTGCCTCTATGACAAGAAAAGCAGCTCCTGGGAACGTCATCATTTTCCTCCCTTTCCCAGAAATAGTGGCCTCAGCCACTCACTCTCTGTGGTGGCAGCTGCCGGCAGTTAAGCCATGGTAGTTTCCAGCCTGCACACACAACAAATGGCAGCATCGGTCTCAGGTCCTGTCAGAAAGGGACCTGCTGCCTCCAGTGCCATCGGATGACCAAGCGCAGAGATGAGGCTGTGGCTGGGATCTCTGCCAGGGCACAGAGCCCAAGGGCTCCCCAGTCACTCACCCAAGGATCCAGAGCCTTGTGATAACAGAAACCAATGACTTTGCTTATTGATTGACTCTGGTCTGGTGTTTACACACACACAACAAACACCTCTCTCTTTTTGAAAACACTTTTTTATTATTATTTTTATTTACATGCATCTGTTTCTGTACAAGTGAATGCCATGTGTACAGGTGCCTGTACAGGCCAGAAGAGGGCATCAGAACCCCTAAAGCTGAAGTTACAGCTAGCTGTGAGCTGCCAACTATGGGTGCTGGGAACTAAACTAGAGTCTTCTGGAAAAACAGCAGTGTTCTTAACTGCTGAGCTCCAGATTTCCTCTGGATTAAATTTGAGTTCCATGGGATCAGAGGTTGTATCTACTTCTGCTTCTTCAGAGGCATTTCTAACTATGATGCGCTATACAAGCCTCATGAAATCTTGTCTAAGTGGGGGCTGGGGAGATGGCTCAGAAGTTAAGAGCACTGACTGCTCTTCTAGAGGATCAGGGGTTCAATTCCCAGAACCTACATAGCAACTCACAACCATCTATAAATCCAAGGATCCAACATCCTGTTCTCTTTGGATCAAGATGTAGAATTCTCACCTTCTCCAGCGCCATGTCTGCCTGCATGCCATCATGTCCCACCATGATGATAATGGACTAAACCTCTGAACTGTAAGCCATCCCAATTAAATGTTTTCCTTTATAAGAGTTTCCATGGTCATGATGTCTCTTCACATTAACAGAAACCAGTTTCTGTGAGAGTTTTACATCTTAATCCAAAGGCAACAGGAAGTGGTCTGAGGCTCTGGGCATGGCATATATGAGCATATATGAGAACTCTATTGCTGTGAAGAGACATCATGACCATGACAAATCTTATAAAGGAAAACATTTGAGATGGCTTACAGTTCAGAGGCTTTGTCCACTATCATCATGGTAGGACATGATGGCATGCAGGTAGACATGGTGGTGCTGGAGAAGGAGGTGAGAATTCTACATCTTGATCCAAAGGCAGCAGGAAATAGTTAAAAGTACTGGGCATGGCTTGAGTATATAAAAGACCTCAAAGCCCACCTCCCAAGTGACACACTTCTGCCAACAAGGCCTTACCTACTCCAACAAAACCACACCACCTAATAATGCCATTCCCTATGAGGTTATGTGTAGGTGGAAGTTTCTGTTCTGCCAACATTTCCCAAATACCCAGTAGCCACTTCCCAAATTACCACACAGAAGCTTATATTAATTATATCTGCTCGGCCATTAGCTCAGGCACATTACTGACTAGCTCTTACACTTAAATTAACCGATGATTCTTATCTATGTTTAGCGACGTGACTTAGTACCTTTTCTTAGTTGATATTCCCATATTGCTTCCTCTGTATCTGTCTGATGACTCCTGACTCTGCTCTTCCTCTTCCCAGCATTCTTAATTTGCTCTTCCCACATATACTTCCTGCCTGGCTACTGGCCAATCAGTGTTTTATTAAACCAATTCAAGTGACAAATCTTTACAGTGTACGAGAGCATTATCCCACAGCAGTTATGGGGGCCAATTACATTCAAACTATCACATACAGCCTCCCCAGAAAGAGCAGTGAGGTTCCAGGGAGATGATATAGTTTGTATATATGAGACTGGATTTCAATTCCAGCACCACCAGCCCTCTACCGTGTATCTCTGAGCAAGGCACTTAACATCTCTGGGCTTGGATTTCCTCTCTTTTATTAAAGCAGATGTGGTAGACAGAGTCTTACCTATCTCAATGTGGTCACATTCTAATCCCGAGAACCTGAAGCTATGTTAATTTGTATGTCTAAGGAATTTACAGATGTAATTATGTTAATTTTTATGATAGGGGCACTACCTTGGGATAGCCTGCGGCCTAATCAAGGCATAGGGGTCCTTATAATGGGTAGAGGGGGGATAATAGATGAAAAATGGGAGGTGAGAGTTAGAAGAGATTTGAAGACACTACATCACAGACTTTGCAGAGCAGAAAGGGTGAGAGTCAAGGACTGCAGGTAATCTCTATATGTCAGAGCAAGAAAAAAGCAATGAACTCCATCCACTGTAGAGGCCACCAAAGGAAGAGCCTTAACCAGGTATGCAGGCAATAATCCTAGCATCAGTGAAGCCAGCCATCCTAGAAGGAGTGAGTTCCCAGTCTGTAGAAAGGACCAAGCTATTCATCCATGGTGGGAGCCAAGGCTGAGATAAAAGACCAGAAAAGACAGGAAAGGGAAGGGAGTGTCTTCACAGTCACTTATTCCAGCCCCTCACTTCATAGAGGGGTAAATGAGGCCCAAACAGAGGAAGTGAAGCTCCCTTGACATCTCTACCTACTGTCAACTTTCTGAACTCCCAGCAGCCTTTGTGGCCGCATACCTCCCTCACCTCTGTACCTCTATACATTAATAGGAGACAGTTGGCCCCTGTTAAACCATGCTCAAGGAGGTGTTTTCTGGCCCATGACCTCTGGCTGTGCAAGGTGCTCCCTTGCTGCCAGTTACCACTAGTTGAAGACTTACTACCGAGTCACAACTCTGACAATAGCAATACCTATCACATAACCATTACAAGAATTAGTTAAATGATGTGTGTGGATGCTTTGCACAGAGCCTAGGACATTGGAAGAAGTCCTTAATGCAGATGCAGGGAGCAAACGGACGAGACATGTAGATGGTCCCAACACAACCTCTTGCCTCACACTCACGTCTCTCTGCCCTCTCTTTATCTGCTGCTCTGCCCATCCTTACTGTAATGACAAAGTTCCCAAGGAGCCACCGCAGCACAGGCAGGCTCTGGGGCTAACCTTTGGTGTCTAGGAGACACAGAGGAAAATACCCCCAATCTGATCCCTGGAGCTCAAGGTTAATACATCAGTATTTCAAGTCTTGGCTCACACCCTAGGAAAACAGGAGCCAGAGCAAAGAATTCAATAATCTTGTTACTCTCTGACTGCTCATTACTACTTTTAGGGTACCTCTGGTCAGCATGTTATTTCCTGTGTGTGCACATGTTTGGGTGTGTGTGTACATGTGTGCACATGCATGTGGAGGTCAGAGGTCACCACCTTATTTTTGAGATGAGATCTTTCACCAAACTTGAAGCTTACTCATTGGCTAAATTGGCTAACCAACAAGCCCCAAGGAGCCTCCTGCCTCTATTTCCCAGCACTCAGATCACAGGTAGGACTGTTCATTCAAGTTCTAGGGCTGGAACTCAGGTCCTCATGCTTTCATGACAAGCTTTTTACACTGGGCCATTCTCACAATTCCACATCAGGCTTTCAGAGACCTGCAGTTAAGAGCGAGATCAGCACACACAGCATCGGTGCCAAAAGGAAGTGCGTGCCTTAAGGGAGGCATTCCATGGGCTATGCCCATGTCCCACTCATCTATTTTATACATCAAGTTCTTGTATATCAAATAAGCTCCAAGAAAGTTACTGTTTTCCAAGGGAGATAAAAAGAAGTGAGAAAAGAATGAGAACATGTGCATTGTAAAGTGGAATTAGTATTCCCAGAACCTGAAGTGGGTGCTTCTTGCTTCCAGGTCTCAAAGAGAGATCTCTCATCCTCTGGCAAGAGCGGATGGGGAAATGGCTCAGAGGTTAAGAGCACAGGATGCTTTTCCAGAGGACCCGGGTTTGATTCCCAGCACCACACAGCAGTTCATACTCTCTAACTCCAGTCCAGGAAATCTGATACCTTCTTCTGGTCTCCATGGTAACCAGTCACGCACAGACATAAATACAAGCAAAACACCCCCAGACATAAAATAATAATGATAAATCATTTTTTTAAAAGAGTGGATAAGTATAGCAAAAACTGACTTTGTACTTAGAATTGGATGATAATTAAATGAGTTTGGGTATTTTTCTGTTTTGGTTTGACTTTAAGCAGGAGTTAAATGTAGACCAGGCTGGCCCCTAACTTACTACATAGCTGAGGCTGTCCTAGAACTCATGATCCTTCTTCCTCCACCGCCCAAGTGCAAGAATTACAGGTGCACACTGCCACTAACAAAGTGACTTTGGATGGGCACATTCTCCTGGACAACTAACTCACAGTCAGTCTCCCCACCCACAAAATAAAAGGTGTGAAATGGCCATAAAGCACTTTGCACCATGCTTGGGGCTGGGGTGACGAGTTCCCCAAGGCCCTACTAGAGATAGTTGTGGATATGAGGAAATGTGGAAGAAAAAAGTATAATGGTGGTATGTTAGTTACCTTTCTAATTTCTGGAATAAAATGCCTGAACAAACAGTTTGGAGAAGTTAGGGTTTGTTCTTGCTCACGGTTTGAGAAAACATATCCATCATGGGGAAGGGATGGTGGGATCAACAGCTCATGGCTATGGTGACAGCTAGATGGGGCTTCTTGTTCACATTCCTGAAATGGGAAACAGAGAGGTCAGGCTCGAACTGGGCAGAGTTTTGACCCAAAATCCCTTCCTCCCTGCAAATCACTTCCTCCAGCTAGTTCCCACATCATAAGGGGTCCACAGCCCCGCAAAATGGCACCACCAGTGGGGACCAAGTGTTCAAACATGTGAACCTGTGGGGAATGTTTCAGATTCAAACCATGACAGGTGGGTGGGCTCACTGACAGATGTGCGTGTGTGTGTTTGTGTGTGTGTGTGTGTGTGTGTGTGTGTGTGTGTGTGTGTGTGTGTGTGTGTGTGTGTGTGTGTGTGTGCATATTGGGGGTGGGCTTGTGTACCATGGGCATGTGTGGAGGTCAGAGGACAACTTTTTGGAATTTGTTCTCTCCTTTGCGTGGAGGTTCCAGATTGAACTCAGGCTACAGGCTTTCACTGCAAGAACCTTTACCCACTGGGCCACATCACCAGTCCATAAACAGACATTTAAGATGACATTCCTGTGCAACCACCAGAGCCCAGAGAGTCTCTGCAACTGTCGTACAAAGGGATTCTTCTTGGGGTCCAGCCCGGAAGCCATGGCCAAGACCTGGAAAGGAGGCCCAGTGCCACAATTAGGCCATGTAAGAGAGTCTGGCTGCAAAAACAGCAATTCCATATGCTCTTTTGCAAATACTCCAGTGCACTTCTTCCCTTTCCTCAACTTTTCTTTTCTACAAAATAGAAGTTTAGGACTGAAGAGATGGCTTGGTGGTTCAGAGCCCTTACTGCTCTTACTGCTCTTGCAGGGGATGGGAGCTCAGTTCCCAACACTCATATCCATCAGCTCACAGCCACCTGTATTTAACTCCAGCTCCAAGGGATCCAGTGCCCTCTTCTGGCCTTGGCAGGCACCTGCACTCACATACACATAACCCCACACATATACACATAATTGAAAACAAGATAAAGCCAGGTATGGTGATGCACATCTTTAATCCCAGCACTCTAGAGGCAGAAGCAGACAGATCTCTTTGAGTTTGAGGCCAGCCTGGTGTACATGAAGAGTCCAAGACTATAGCCATTTACTATAGCCTATACAGTAAGACCCTATATCAGAAAAATCTTGAGGTAGAGAGAGTTCTATCATTCTCTCTGAGCCTTGGTTTTCTTACCCTTGAGTGGCATGTATAATACATAACTACTGATCTTGCTGAGACATCTCAGGGCTCCAGGGAGTAACGCACAGAATCAATGTCTGTGCAAATGAAGGGGTGAAGACAGCCTGGCCCTCGGACTCTGCTTCCCCTAGTGTCCCTCAGGTTTTAACACTTCTGGAAGCTTGAGTCAACATCTCAAAATTCAACAGCTTTTTATGTGCTCTGCCTTGAGCCCATAAATGCTCCAGAAACCATCTGCTTGCACTTGGGACTAATTTATTTTCAGTCCATTTCCTGAGCCCACTCTTAGAAATGAAACCTTTCTGACACCTGGAATATCATCAATAAAGCACCTGAAAATGGCACACAGAACTCATTCCAGCTGAATCACGGGCACCAACAGGTGCCAAGACCCAGCAGAACAGCTGGGCTGACTCCCAAGTAATCCATTAGAGCCCTTCACCTGGCTTCTATGCAGAGGGCTTTTTCACTTTTCTTTAAAAAATTTTTAAAGAATTTATGCTCTTGGGGCTGGAGGTGTTGGTAGAATGTTTGCCTAGCATCTACAGAGTCCTGTGTTCCTTCCCCAGCACTACATGAGTCAGGAGTGCTAGTACGCACCTTGATCATCATCAAGTGTGAGGTCAGTCTGGGCTTCATGAACCTGTCTCAATAGTGATGATGATGATGATGATGATGATGATGATGATGATGATGATAACTCTCATTAAGGAAACTTCTCAACAGAAGGATCACTACAGAAAACCACAACCAATCAAAATACAGAATGTGGGGCCCCAGTCCCAGTGAATACATCCACAAAATATTCTCACACCTAAGGCTAAGGGAACATTGCAGAGGATTAGAAAGACTGTAAGAGCCAGAGAATTGGGGGTTTATTCTGAGATTGTGTCTCCTAGTAACAACAAAAACTATAAAGTCTCACCAAGATGGCTGTGTAACAAGGAGGACACCAATAGGCACACCAAAGTGAACAAGGAAAAGCCCATGAGGCCTCAGCACTACACAACATGGTCACCCTTGAGAATATATGTACAAGTAGCATTATACATACTGAGCAGGTTATATTTAGGAACATATCTGTGCATATACATATATACATGCAATACAACTGAGGAAAAGAGAGGACATGAGTGTGAAGGAGAAAGGAGGTATATGGGAGAGTTTCAAGTGAAAAGGAAAAGGAAATATTGTAATTCTATTATATCTCAAAAAATAAAATAATAATAGTAATAATAATTTGTGCTCTTAAGACTAAAGGACTGTGCATGAGGGTACATGCTGTAGGCTAAGGTGGTAGGATTGACCCTCAGGAGTTTGAAACTAGCCTGGTAACATAAGGAGACCCTGTCTCAAAGGAAGTGTCTTAGTTAGGGTTTCTATTGCAGTGAAAAGATACCATGTAAGTGGAGTTTCTCGTCAGGATCACTGGCTCCCAAATAACCACACAGAGACTTAATATTAATTATAAATGCTCAGCCCATAGCTTAGACTTGTTTTAACTAGGTCTTATAACTTAAATTAATCCATTTCTACTAATCCATGTGCTGCTCCAAGGTTCTTCTACCTCATGTACATACTTCCCATCCTGCTCTCTCTGTGTCTCATGGTGTCTCCTCAGAATCCACCCCTCTGTGTGTCTGGCTGTCCTGCCTATACTTCCTGCCTAGCTAATGGCCATTTAGCTTTTTATTAAACCAATAAGAAGGTGCCTTGGCAAAGACAAATCTTCACAGTGTACAAAATGTTATTCCACAATAATACCATGACCACAGCAACTCTTATACAAGAAAACATTTAATGGGGTGGCTTAAGTTCAGAGGTTTAGTCCATTATCATCAAGATGGGACAAGGTAATGTGCAGGCTGACACAGTGCTAGAGGAGGAGCTGAGAGTTCTACATCTTGCAGGCAACAGGAAGTGAACTGAGACACTGGGTGTGGCTTAAGCATATAGGAAACCTGAAGGCCCACCCACACACACAATGACACACTTTCTCCAACAAGGCCATAGCTACTCCAACAAAGCCACACCTTCTAATAGTGCCACTCCCTTTGAGCTTATGGGAGCCAATTACATTCAAACCACCACAGGAAGTAAGGAAGAGAGAAAGGAAGGAAAGGAGTTTGGGAGGAGGACTTAATGAGACAATGGATGTGTCCATGTGACACAATATAGTCTTAAATTTTTTAACAGAGCAGAAGAACTCAAAAATACATATTTATATACATACATGCATCCATGTATACAAGTGTAAAAATAAATGCACATAAGTGGCCAATGTATACAGATTTGCTCCCTATGGCGCTATGGCGGATTCCAGCCCCAGATCCACCTCTCACTAGCTAAGGGGCTTTTGGCAAATAACTTACTTTTCCACATATGCAGCCATGGGGAAATGATAGGCTCATGCCTTTCCTAAGGGGAAACCATTGTTCCTCAGGGAGGGGCTGACAACATGACAGAGCACGATAATTCAGCATTATAAAACAAGCCACCTTTTAAGATTTATTTATTTGTGTGTGTGTGTGTGTGTGTGTGTGTGTGTGTGTGTGTGTACATGCCTGTGTGTTCCTGTGGAGGTGAGAAATGGGTATTGGATCCCCTGGAGTTACAGGCAGTTGTGAGCTACCTGATATGGGTGCTATGAACTGAACTAGGGTCCTCTTTAAGAGCAATGCAGCTCTTCACTGCTAAGCCATCTCTCAAGTCTCCTGCAATATTTGTATTTATTATAGTAATTATAGTTATAAAATATGTGTTCTCCCTCAACAAGAGAAACCAAAATGAGAAAAATTCAGGGGAAGCTGTGAACATTTTCATTCCAGACTGCCTAATGGTAATTCCTTGGTCGTGGTTTTCATCCTCCCCTAGTTTGATGTGCTTATACCAAATATTGGTGCCACTTCCACAAATTGAAAGGAATATTTTTTGTTAAGCAGAGTGATACATGCCTATAATTCTAGCAGTCAAGAGCCAGAGGCAGAAGAATCATAAGTTCCAGACTAGCCTTTACTACACAGCAAGACCTTCTCTGAAAAGAAAAGAAGGAAGAAAGAAAAACAAAAAGGAAGGAAGGAAGGGGAGAGAGGAGGTAAGAAAGGAAGAGAAGACTGAGTACGGGAGAAAGGGAAGGGGAGGAGACAGGAAGGGAGGGGAGATGAAGGGAAGGGGAGGAGACAGGAAGGGAGGGGAGAGAGGGAAGTAGATGCTTTTAATAATTGATTAGCATGATGATTTGATTTGATTTTGTTTTGGGTTTTGTTTTGGGGTTTTTTGTTGTTGCTTGAGACAGGGTCTCTCTATGTAGCTCTAGCTATCTGGGAGCTTACTATGTAGACCAGGCTGGCCTCAAACTCACAAAAATCCTCTTGTCTCTGTCTCCTGAGTGCTGGAATTAAAGTCATGAGTCACCACGCCCAACTAGAATGATGATTTTTAAACTCTGACATCTTCATATCACTTTTTATCTGTGGCTTTTCCCCATTTTCTCCGCTTGTTTGCTCCTTCTGCCATGATGCAGCCCCTCTAGCCACACCTTCCCCCACCTGGTTCTGGATTTCTGGGGAGAATCAGGTGGGAGGTAGACTGAGCCAGAAGTGAGGAAAAGATGATGCCTGTAGACAGAAAATCCTGCTTCAGGACCAAGGCCAGAGCCTATGAGCACACTCCATAATCCTCCCACCGCAGTTCACTGCTGCAGCTGCAGCTCAGAGCCCTGCTGCTTCTTAGAAGGGCTGGGGGGGGGGGGGGGTGTCAAGGCCATGTGTAAAGCTGTGGTTCCTCCCCTAACCCTCCCTGTCCTCTGGTGGAAAACCTCTCTCCCTCCAATGTTGCCACAAAGCAACTCTCCGTGCAGAATCCTGACCATTTCTCTGGCTTCCTGGGAAGACTGCAGCCTTGACCCTCTGAACTCAGCCCCGGTCACAAAGCCAGTCTTCATGGCGTCCTACTGACCCGTTCTTTTTCCATCTTGGCACAAAGAAGCCCTCTGTGTTGCCTGACTTGTGGACAGAGGTCAAAGAAATGTCTACTTGCCCCAAAATAGGGAGGAGTCAACAAACCAAAGATTCCACCAAGTCCATCTTGGAAAGTAATTGAGTTTATTGGGGTTACTTACAGGAACTTGGCTAACTCATGAGCAGCTGTACCACCAAAAGTCCCACCCCTGGCCAATTTTTTTAACCTCTCATATATTTCACCATTTCTAAGATTATGCAAGCGTCAGGTAGGAAGGAGAGGTGATCAGAATCTCGGGGTAAAGTCTTGTTAGAGCATTGCAACCTCTCTCCCTATCTCCAGGGAATGCTAGCACCCAATTACTGAAGACCTAGCTATCTACTGCATGGTAGCTCTGCTTATTCCATTGTCATGACTACAAGCCAAGGTCCCCTGTGGGTCCACATAGTCTCTGCATCATGGGGGTGACTGCCATATTAAATGTGGAGGAAGCAGCTGTAGAGATTCTCTGTGAAGAGAATCATAGCTCAAACTCTGCCCTCTGGTGTTCAGGCAGTGTCCTGGGACATCTTCACTCTCTGACAATTCTATCCACAGCTCTGTCATCTCCACTGCTCTGCTTTTCATCCTACACAGATGGCCCCAACACCAGGAATCACTGAAAGTGTGGTTAAGGACTAACCAAGGAACCCACAAAGCCACTTCATATAGCCCCGCTCTTTTCTAGAGCTTTCTTCCAAAAAAGGAAATCAAGAAGACATCAGGTCTTCAAGAAGTCTGTGAGGTAAGAGAATTCTCTGCAAAAACATAAAATATCTGTAATGGTTAAATTAGACTCCCCAAAAATGAAGCGTGATCCTAATTAGTGTATCAATAAAAACTAGGAGTCAGATATTGGGCTAATAACTTGAAAAATCAGAGATGCAAAGGAACAGCCAATCACTTCTTACCTCTCCAAATCATCCTACCAAAAAGGCCAAGATCCTGTATCTGCCCCGCCTTATCACTTCCTGTCTCCTGTCTGTACAGACCTCCAGACCTCTATGGTTAACTAGTGACTAGGTCTACCCTCTGATTTCCAGGCAAGCTTTACTTGTCATAACACAAACAAAATATCACACAACACAAAAGCAACATATTGAGGGGCTGGAGAGATGGCTCAGCAGTTAAAAGCCTGTTCTGCTCTTCCAGAGGACCCTGGTTCAATTCCCAACACCCACATTAGGCAGCTAACTACTATCTGTAACCCCAGTTTCAGGGCATCTAAAACCTTTTTCTGGCCTGTGTGGGCATCAGGCACACACATAGTGCACAGACACACGTGCAGGTAAAACATGCAAACACATAAAATAAAAATAAATAAATGTTTTTTAAAAATATTGAAATCCTGTCAGCAGTCCCTGAGAATATAAGACATTCACAGGTATAAATTAAAGTGAGGTCATACAGAAGGAGGAGGGCCCTTAATCTGGCTGTCCTTGTAAGAAAGACTCAAACTCCTAACTGAGGAGCCATGAGCAGTGGATGGCTGCTGGAGGAAGGAGAATCCATTTTCTTCAGGGGTATGAATCCTAGTAGATCTACCCTACTACAATAGATGGCCCCACACCCACAAGGCAGTACAAATTGGATTAGTTTTTTTTTCCTTAAGATTTATTTATTATATAATATATATATGAGTGTTTTGCCTGCATGTGTGTCTATGTACCACATGCATGCTTGGTGCCCAGGGAGATCAGAAGCAGTCATCCGATGCCCTGGAACTAGATTTTGAGGTGGTTGTAAGCCACTATATGGGTGCCGGGAACAGAACCCAGGTCCTCCAGAAGAGCAACATGTGCTCTTAACCACCACGCCATCTCTCCAGCCTCTGGATTAGTTATTAAAAAAAAAAAAAAAAGTAAAGACATGATGTTGGGGAATAGGAAGATGGGGCAAATGTGGGAAAACTGAGGAGGAGGAGTGAGGGTGAATATATAATCAAAATACGTTCATGAAATTACCAAGAATTGCCAGGCGGTGGTGGCACATGCCTTTAATCCCAGCACTCAGGAGGCAGAGGCAGGCAGATCTTTGTGAATTCGAGGCCAGCCTAGTCTACAGAGTGAGATCCAGGAAAGGTGCAAAGCTACTCAGAGAAACCCTGTCTTGGAAAAAAAATTACCAAGAATTTATAATATTTTAAAAAAGAAGATGGGCTGGAGAGATGGCTCAGTGGTTAAGAGCACTTCTTGCTTGCTCTTCCAGAGGTCCTGAGTTCAACTCCCAGCAACTACATGGTGGCTCACAACCATCTCTAGTGGAATCTGATGCCCTCTTCTGGCATAAATTTGTACATGCAGATAAAGCACTTATATACATAAATAAATAATAAAATCTTTAATTAAAAAAAGAAGAAGAAGAAGCGAGGAGCTTGGTCTGGTGGCACGTGCCTACTATGATCCCAGGACTTGGGAGGCTGGGACAAGAGAATCATAAATCTGAGCTAAATAATGAGACTCTGCACAAAAGGGACCAAAGAGGACTGGAGAGAGGGTTCAGCCAATAACGTGCCTTGGCATGAAGAACCGAATTTGGTCCCTTGAGATCCACATTTAAACAGCTGGGCAGGGGCTGGAGAGATGGCTCAGTGGTTAAGAGTGCTTGCTGCTCTTCCAAAGGAATGCTATTGGGAAAACCAGTTGCTTTCAGGTTGGCGTTAAGGCCTCCTGTGTAGGAGGGAACTCATTGCTAATATTGTAAACCTGACCACAGACTTGTGGCTGAGGAGTCCTCGAAGAGAGGGGAAACCATACTGCTGCTGTTTTGCTAATGGTACCTTAAAAAGCTTACTCTAAATCTGTGTCTTTATAGCCATGGGTTAGAGCAGCTCTTCAGAGAGGCTCCTTTGTGTAGCAGACAACAGTTAACATAGAGATTCACAATTGGTCAGAATAGTGACTGTGGAGTGCTCAGACCCAAATGAGACATCTCTAGCACACACATGCACGTTCAGAGAAAAGAAGGGTAACAGAGCCCCCCATCTGTGGCCCCACTTAGGCTCTGTAAGACAACCAAGTAAACTCACCAGTTCACCCAGCCAGACTGGAGGGAAATCATTTATTTGGTCTGTTGTTAGAGTCTCATCTGGGGTGAGTACATGTGTGTTCAGGACTCCCCAGAAAAGTTCACACAGCTGTTATGCCTAACTATTCAGGTGTTTATGCATGTGAGTATATGTGTGCATGTGTGGTCCTGGGCTGCATCATGATACCCTGATTCTAAACAAACAAACAAAAACAAACAAACAAAAAAAAGGGATGCCCCTTATTAACACACTGGAAGTCCGTTAAGCAGCATGGACAGCACCATGCTGTGCATGGACTTCTGAGGCAAACAGTAGAAAATGCACAAGAGTGTTGTGTATTCTTGTCTCTATAGACACTTGTGCTGATACCAGAGATGAACATGGTAGGCCAAGTCCAAATAAAGCCCTTCTGTGCTAGGTCCAAATTGGGATGCTCTCCATAAATCTCAGACTTCTTTTTTCTAGTGTTGGGTATAAAACCCAGGGCCTCATGCTTGCAAGGTCAGTCTGATAGCAACTAAGACCTATCCCCAGTCCCTCACTGTCCCTTTCTTTTAGAGTATATGTGTGTGTTTGTCTTGTATGTGTGTGTACATGCATGCACATAAAAACCCAAGCAGTGACTTTCTGCTCTGCCTGGTAGCCCCTTCCTAACTTTCAAGAGACACCACAGCATTTTAATTAACAAGTCATGACTCTATCCCACCACATATTTATTTAACTGCTCCATGCACTGAGCAAGTGCCTTCAGGGAAAGAGAAGAATTTTAAGAGGGTGGAAGGGGGAGCTGCTAGCGGGCATCAGATGAGCAGGTGTGAGCTTGTTAGTCACCCGTGGATGCATAAATCTTGGAAATTAATTTCACTGATGGTTCATTTTTCATTAATGTTTTCCTGGCCATAAAATATGTAATACTCCATTCCCCGGCACTCCAGGGATAGAACAGTGACACAGTCTCAGAGAGACAACTAGACTCAAACATAAGTGTATTCTCTAAGACTATTCCAAGGAGGGGGCAGACTACTGAGGACAGTCAGCTGAAGGACCAGTGAGATGGCTCAGCAGGTAAAGGTGCTTGTTGCCAAGCCCCGGAACCCACATGGTAGAAGGAGAACCAATCCATCAAGTTGTTCTCTGACCCCCACATGTGCCATGGCACAAGCACACACACACATACACCAACACACATACAACATAAATAAATATAATAAAAACTGTTTTTAAAGAGCTGGTTCAGAAGCTTCAGACATCAATACAAGCCCCCATGAACTTGGAGCTGGCAAGTCACGGGCCTGTCTAGTCGGTGCCTGAGGAGGTAAAAAACAGATGTATCTCAGGACTGTTCAGTGTGATACTAGCCAAAGTTGAGGAGAAATGCTTAGTAAGCTATTAAGTGCTGGCTGGCACTGAAATCGTAGCTTAGTAGAGCACTAGCCTTCGCATGCATGAAACCTGTTTGACCCCCCAGGACCCATAAACCGAGAGTGGCGGTGCATACCTGTAACCCTAGTGCTTGAGAGATGAAGGTAAGAGAATTGGGAGTTGAAGATCAGGGTTCTCTAGAGTCACAGAAGTTATGGAATGAATGTGTGTGTGTGTGTGTGTGTGTGTGTGTGTGTGTGTGTGTGTGTATGTATGTATGTATGTATGTATGTATGTATGTGTGTTAATTTATTGGAATGGCTTACAGGCTGCATTCCAACTAGTCCAACAATGGCTAGCTATGAATGGAAACTCCAATCTAGTAGTTTCTCAGTCCCACATGGCTGGGTATCTAGGCTGGACTTCTGTATATGCTGGAATCCTGAAGAAGTAGGATCCAATGCCAGCAAAGGAGTGGATGTGCTGACAAGGTGAGGACAAGTAGGTGAAGAATGAACACACCCCCATCCTTCTTCCTTTGTCCTTATATAGGCTTCTAGCAGAAGGTGTGGCCTGGATTAACTGTGTGACTTCCAGCCTCAAGATATGGATTAAAGGCATGTTGTCATCCGGCCTCAAGATCTGGATCACATGTGCCCTCCCTTTCTGGATTGTAGTCCATTCCAGATATAGTCAAGTTGACAACCAAGAATAGCCATCACAGCTACATAGCAAGTCCAAGCCCGGGCTACATTACATGAGACTTATCTCATTAAAAAAAAAAATTATTAATGCTGAACTCGTACACATTGCTTAGGATTCTGGTTAAAATTAGAGACATCTAGGTTGACGAAATGGCTTAGCAGGTAAAAGCACTCAGCTCCTAGCTGTGTGTGTGTGTGTGTGTGCATGTGTGTGTGTCTGTGTCTGTGTGTCTGTGTACAATCATGCATGAGAATGCACAGGTGGGATTGAGAAGATTGCCCCAACTGTTAAGCACTTGCTGTGTACACATGAGTTCACAGATCCTGTGTACACATGTAAAAGTCGGGAGTGGCAGTGTATGCCTGTAACCCCAGGGCTGGTGCACAGAGACAAGGATGGGTGGGGCTTATTGGCCAACCAGGCTCACTACAATGATGATTTACAGTTCAGTGAGACACCCAGCTTCCAAAAAATAAATAAATAAGATGGGGGCTGAGAAGAGAGCTCAGTTGATACAATGCTTCCTTTGTAGGCATAAAGATCTGAGTTTGCACCCCAGAAGCCACATAAAAAGATGAGTCTGGTAGTTTGAGTGTAATTGGCCCCCATAATCTCATAAGGATTGGCACTATTCAGAGGTGTGGCTTTGTTGGAGTGGGTATGGCCTTGTTGGAGGAAGTGTGTCACTGTGGATGTAGGATTTGAGGTTTCCTATGCTCAGGATACCACCCAATGTCTCAGTCAACTTGCTTTTGCCTACAAGATGTAGAACTCTCAGCTACCTCTCCAGTTATATGTCTGCCTGCATGCCGCCATGTTCCTCACCATGATGATAATGGGCTGAACCTCTGAAACTGTAAGCTGCCACCCCAATTAAATGTTTTCTTTATAAGAGTTGCTGTGGTCATGGTGTCTCTTCACAGCAATAAAAACCTAAGACAGAAGTTGGTACCAGGAGTGGGGTATTATTGTGACAGACCAGACCATGTTTTAATTTGGAATAATAAGGACCTTGAGAGCTTGGGTTAGGAAAGCAATGGAATGCTTTAAGCACTGCTGAATTGGTCATACTAGTAGGAGCATGGAAGGCAGTGGTGCTGAGGGTGATTTGATGAACTGTGGGGGTCAAGAGGTTTCAGAGGAGAAGAATATTAGTATGTGGCCTAGAGATTAATCTGGTGATATTTTGGTGAAGAAAGAGTCTGCTTAAGGCTACAGTGAAATGTTTTGGATTAATTCCATTGGCAGAAGAAATCTCAAAACAGCCTAGTATAGACTCTGTCATGTGGTTATTAGTGGTAATTAAAATAAAGATTTATAATGAAAAGGAGCAAGCCTTGCAAAGTAAATTACAAAAATGTAAAATCTGAGGAGAAAAGGAGCACCAGGAAGTGGAATGGAGTTAAATCTGTATTCAAGAAAATAAACAGATGAAGAAATGGATTAAAGGGAGTGGTGGCCTCTGGGCAAGTTCCCACCCAGCTAAGTTTCCAATTTGTGTAAAAGAACTAAAGAAAAGCTTAGAGTTAGGTATAGTGGTATATACCTTTAATCCCAGCACTGGGAAGGCAAATCTCTGAGTTTGAGGCCACCCTAGTCTACAGATCCAGTTTCAGGACAGCCAATTCAGGTTTCAGCAGTGAAAGAAAAGCTGATGAAGATGTAATTAAATGAGGGGGCCATATTCAGCCCCAGCAAGCAACAGAACTTGGCAGCTTCAGCCACATGGTTATGGAATTTGTCTTCCCACCTAAGGAAAGCTGCTGAAGCCAGGCATGTGTCAGGCATATCCCAGAATGGAAGCCTAGAGAGGCCATAGTGTGAAACTGTGAAGTAGAAGCCTGGTTTGTCTTGGAGACCCCATGATGTTGGAGATGCCTGAGCCGTGGGATACCTGCTGAGGAAAGCTGCTAACAGGGAGTGGAACCAGCCCAACAGAGAGAAGTGTGCTGCAGTCAACAAAGCTGAAAGGGGTTTGGAGATGCAGAGTTTGGAGTTTGCCCAGCTGGTTTTCTGTCTGGCTTTGGTTGAGTATCTCCTCGCTATGCTCCATTCTGTCCATTTTGAAATGGTAATGTATATCCTGTGCCATTATATATTGGAAGTATGTGATCTGTTTATTGATTTTGATTTTATAGGGACAATTAAGAGATTATATGAATCTCAGAAGAGACTTTGGACTTTAAAACATTGTTGAGACTGTGATAGACTATGGGGACTTTTGAAGTTGAACTAAATGCATTTTGCATTATGATATGGTTACAAGCTTATGGGGACCAGGGAGTGAAACGTGGTAGTTTGAATGTAATCAGCCCCCATAATCTCATAGGGAGTGGTACTATTAGGAGGTGTGGCTTTTGGAGTGGGTATGGTCTTGTTGGAGGAAATGTGTCACTGTGGGGTCAGCCTTTGAGGTTTCCTATGGTCAGCATACTGCCCAGTGTCTCAGTTGACTTCCTGTTGCCTGCAAGATGTAGAACTCTCAGCTACCTCTCCAGTACCTGCATGCTGCCATGCTTCCCACCATGATGATAATGAACTGAACTTCTGAAACTGTAAGCCAGCCACCCCAATTAAAATGTTTTCTTTATAAAAGTTGCCATGCCATGGTCATAGTGTCTCTTCACAGGGAAAAAAAAAAAAAAAAAAACACTGGACACAGTGACACATGCTTATAACCCCACCATTGTGGAAATGGATCTTTGGGACATGATGGCCAACTAGACTAGCCATCAGAGAAATCCAGGTCAGTGAGAGACCCTATCTCAAAAAAGTGTGGTTGACAGGGCCAGTGAGACAAGTCCCTAAGTTTAGGTCCTTGCTCCAAGCCTGTCAACCTGGTTTAGATCCAGGACCCACATGGTAGAAGGAGAAAACCAACTCCCACAAGTTTCCTCTGATTTCCACATTCATGCCATGGCATATGGCCATGAGGGCACCTGCAGATATATGCACATGCCCCATACACATGCAAGAAGTATAATTAAAAATTGGGATGGGGTCTGGAGAGATGGCTCAGCAGTTGAGAACACTTGCTGTTCTTGCAGAAAACCTAGATTCAGTTTCCAGCACTCACACATGGCTCATAACCATCTGTACCTCCAGTTCCAGGGGATCCAGCACCCTCTTCCAGCCTAAGCAGACACCAGGCACGCACATGTGGTACCCATACAGGCAAAACACTCATACACATAATATAAAAGTAACTTTTTAAAAAATGTTAAGGCCCAAATTTCTTGTTGGTGAATTGTGGTCACATACATTGCCCCTCTTGTTGTGGGTAGAAGAAAGACCCCAGGAGCTCCAAAGTCACCAGAAAAGAAGGGACCATCCTGCATCCAGCAGAGAAATGTTTAATTCTACAGCATTTTCAAGAAACAGTTTGCTTTTCCTTTCAAGTGTGTGCAATGGAAAACAAGTAACAAGGCTCCCAGTGGGAGCCGACTCAGACCTGCTGAATCGCTGCATTCTAACCTATTTACATATAACAGATCTGTCCCATTTTACCAGCTTAGAGGACAAAACCAGGGCACAGGTCTTCTTAATATTCAAATGAAAGGGCTCAGGGAGCCCCAACTGGTTCAGCCTTTGTGGAGGGCACGCAGGAGCCCCTCCCAAATGTGAAGCATGCTTCCAATTCAACTCAGAGACTCTGCTTCCAGAAATCTGAGCTGCAGAAATGCTAGCACAGATATATAAAGAGCTAATTGTAGGGACTAGAATGTGGTTCAGTAGATTGGAGTGCCTGCTGTATAAGCATGTAGACCTGAGTTCGGATCTCCAGTGCACCTATAACCCCAGCACTGGGGTAGAGGTGGAGACAAGTAGATTCCTGAGCTCACTGACAGGCCAGCCTAAACAATCAGGGAGCTCCAGGTGTAGTGAGAGAGCCTGGGACAAAAATAATGAGGAGAGAGGCTGGAGAGATGGCTCAGTGGTTAAGAACACTGGCTGCTTTTCCAGAGAACCCGAGTTCAGTTCCCAGCAACTACAGGGCAGCTCACAGCTGTTTGTAACTCCAGTTCCATGGTACCCAAACATCCTCATGCAGACAAAACACCAATGCACATAAATAAAATAATAATAAAAATAATGAGGAGAGTGATTGAGGAAGATACTAGATATTAATCTTTGACCTCCATACATGAATGCACATGGCAGCACACACCCACATGAACCACACACACACACACACACACACACACACACACACACAAAACTGGTGGAAAGGAACAGGGAAGGACACTAACAGGGACCTTTGGCCTCCATACATGTCTGTCTCGATCTCCCAGTTGCTGAGATTACCACCATGCACCACCATGTTCACTGCAAAGGGATATCTATGTTTAAAAATGCCCAGTGGTGAAGGTCTGTGATTCCAATAGCTGGGAGGTGGAGGCAGAAGGTCAGGTGTTCCAAAACTATCATTAGCTAGGTAGTTAGTTCAAGGCCATCCTCGCCTGCAAGACACTATCTCAAACAGACAGAGTTAGCAAGATGGCTCAGCTAGTAAAGTTGTTTGCTGCCAAACAGAACAATCTAAGTTCAATTCCCAAACCCCACAAGTGCTGTGGCATGTGGAAACAAACAAACAAACAAACATTAAAAGAATTCCTCTATGCTCCTCCTTCAGCTACACTTCCCTTTTGTCTGTTCCCCTCTAATGTCACCAAACTGAGATATGTTTTTAAAACAACTTGTATTTTAAAAATTACTTTATGGGCAGGTGTCTCCATGACGGGTAAGGTGACCTGCTGACGTCCCACGCAACCTAAGTCAGAAGCTCATTTTTTAGTAAAAGGGGGGACCTGTAGGTCCCTGGCCCCTGTTTTGGGTAACTGTTGCCTTGCTTGCTGACCTTGACGTTGATGTCCTCCCTATGCTAATTTCCTGCCAGGTTCCACCCTCCTGAATGCTTAAGGGAAGTTCTTTGTCTGTGTATCCTGCATATTAGGTGTTAACAGCTTAGATGCAAGATTGTAAAGCATAGGTAGTGAACTTCTGCCCTCCAGGGTTCTCCCATTGTGCTGTAAGCCTGTATTTAAGACCTCCTCCCTCCTTCAATAAACAGCATTTGGCATTAAAAATTAAAAATAAATAAATAATTAATTAATTTTAAAAAATAGGGGTTGGGGATTTAGTTCAGTGATAGAGCGCTTGTCTAGCAAGCACAAGGCCCTGGGTTCGGTCCTCAGCTCTGGAGGGAGGGGGGACAAAAAGAAAGCTACAATAAATAAATGAATGAATGGATGGATGGATGGATGGATGGATGGATGGATGGATGAATGAATAAATAAATAAATAAATAATTTTTTTGTAGAAAATTACTTTAAAGGAGGGCAAGATGGTTCAGAGGGGTAAAGGAGCTTGCTGCCAAGACCTAAGTTCAGACCCCAGAACCCTGGTGGAGAGAACAGACTTCAGGAGGCTGTCCTTGGACAGTAGCACTAGCAAGAATGCATTGGCACTGACAGGCATGGTGGGCACGCCTTTAATCCTAGCACAGGAAGACAAAGAAACGCCAGGTCTACACAGCAAGTTCCAGGACAGCTGAAACTACATAGAGAAACGCTGTGTCAAAAAAAGAAAAAATGCACATGCACACACATGAAATAAGTAACTAAATATTAAAACTGTTAAATAATTAAAAATAAGTAAATAAAAACTAACTTATCTAGGCATAGTGCACAGCACATACTGGCAATCCCAGCACTCTATAGGCTGAGACAGGAGGATTAAAATTTCAAGACAAGGGTTGGGGATTTAGCTCAGTGGTAGAGGTGGTAGAGCACTTGCCTAGCAAGCGCAAGGCCCTGGGTTTGATCCTCAGCTCCACAAAAAAAAAAAAAAAAAAAAAAAAAAAAAAAAAAAAATTTCAAGACAAATCTTGGCTGTGAAATGAGTCCAAGACTAGCCTGGCTATACAGAGAAACCTCACCCCAAAAGGAAAACCATATATACACTATCTACACTCCATATATATATAACTATGTGACTATACCTCAATCTGTAACCATAAATACAGTTTCCACAACTATATCTGGGTGTGTGTTTTTAAATATATATCTATATAAATGTATATCTATAATTAAAACTACCCATGTCAATAACCCACCCAAATTGCTCTCTGTGACTATATCTATATGCATACACACAGATATACATACATGACAGTCAGAGAAGGAAAATACCATTAAGAGAAAAAGTAAAAGAGAACTTTGATGTTATTGGGTGATTTCTTTTAAGATTCTATTTTATGTATTTTTATTGTGTGCATGGCTGTGGTGGTGTGAGTGAGAATGGCTCCCATACTCATCTGTTTGGATGCTTGGTCCCCAGTTGGTGGAACTGTTTGAGAAGGATTAGGAGGTGTGGCCTTGTAGAAGGAGGTCTCTCTCTCTCTCTCTCTCTCTCTCTCTCTCTCTCTCTCTCTCTCTGCAACTTTCAGATCATGTGAGTTCTCAGCTACTGCTCCAGTGCCATGTCAGCCTGCTTGCTGCCACACTCTCCATCACTATGATCACAGTCATGGATGAACTCTCTGAAACTGTAAGCAAGACCCCAATTAAATGCTTTCTTTTAATGTTGCCTCAGTCATGGTGTCTCCTTACAGCAATAGAATAGTGTGGTGGTTTGAAAGAAATGGCCCCCATGGCCCCCACAGGGAGTGGCACTATTAGGAGATGTAGCTTTGTTAGAGTAGGTGTGGCCTTGTTGAACGATGTGTGTCACTGTGGGGGTAGACCTTGAGGTTTCCTATGCTCAGGATACTACCCAGTGTCTCAGTTCACTTCCTATAGTGGATCAAGATATAGAACTCTCGGCTCCTTCTCCAGCCCTGTGTCTGCTTGCAAGCCAACATGTCCTACTGTGATGATAATGGACTAAACCTCTGAACTGTAAGCCAATGAAATGTTTTTCTTTATAAGAGTTGCCTTGGTCATGGTGTATCTTCACAGCAACCCTAACCAACATAAACAGTGACCTTTAAGACAATGACACACATTTGGAGATCAGAGGACAACTCTGAGGAGGCAATTCTCACCTCCCACTTTATGTAGTTCCAGGAATTGAACTCAGGTCATCAGACTTACGCTGCAAGGGCTTGCTTGCTTGCTGAGCTGTATTGCAAGCCCTGCTGTTGTTTTGCAGACAGGTTCTCATATTGCCTAGACTTAGATCAAACTCTCTGTTCAGGCAGGAACGACCTTGAACTCTTGGTCTTCATGCCTCCACCTCCCAGACGCTAGGATTTCAGGCATGTACCACCACTCACTTGACCTCCATCTCTGGCTACAAGTGCATTTGTACAGTGTAAGTCTTCTTCATGTATTACTGACTCGGTGTTCAAAAGCCAAATGACACTGAGCCCAGCTGTGCCTCTTAGGGATCATGGCTTTCTCCCCACCCCAAGGAGCACACACTCCTGTATCTATACGTATGGAGTATAGTTTTCTGGGTGCTCTGCTTTGCTTTTTCTGTTTTGTTGAAGCGGGGGTTGCATTGTACAGCCCAGACTGGCCTTGGGCTTGTAATCTTATTGCGTTGGTCCATTTTCTAACAGAATACCAGGAGCAAGAGCATTTACATCACAAAAAAACACAGTGGGGTAAGAGATGTTGTGTGGACGCTGGAGAGGTGCTCAGTGGTTAAGAGCACTGGTTGCACTGGGCAATGGTGGTGTATGCCTTTAATCCCAGCAGTCAGGAGGCAGAGACAGGCAGATCTCTGTGAGTTCAACGCCAGCCTGGTCTACAGAGCAAGATCCAGGACAGGCACCAAAACTACACATAGAAACCCTGTCTTGAAAAACAAAACAAAACAAAAAATAAATAGTACCAGTTGCAGCTGGGCTGTGGTGGTGCACACCTTTGATCCCAGTACTGGGAAGGCAGAGGCAGGGGAATCCCTATAAGTTCGAGGCCAGCCTAGTCTACAGATCGAGTTCCAGGATAGCCAGCTACACAGAAAATCCCTGTTTTGAAAAACCAAAAAGAGAGAGACAGGGCACCGGCTGCCTTGCAGAGAACTTGGGTTGGGTTCCTAGCACACATGGCAGCTTACAACCATCTGTAACTCTGGTTCCAAGGGATCCAATGTCCTCTTCTGTCTTCCCTGAACACAGCACACATGTGTTGCACAGAAGATAGCTGCAAGCAAAACATACCTATACACGTAAAATAAAAATAAATATTTTTAAAAAGAGAGATGGTGTGAGGAAGACCAGACAACACAAAATGTATTTGTCAACAGATCTCTGTGAGACCTTCCCCTAAAAAGACTAGGAATCTTGGGTATTGCCCACTAACCACCCTTAGCTGCTGCTGGAGGATACTCCCAGTAGTACACAGGAGCCACTGCTCTTGTCTTAATTAGGGTTTCTATTTCTGTGATAAAACACCATGATCAAAATCAACTCATAGAAGGAAAGGGCTTATTTCATCATCCGGGAGAGTCAGGACAAGAGCTCAAGGCAGCAACCTGGAGGCAGGAGCTGATGCAGGGGCCATGGAGGGGTGCTACTTACTGACTTGCTCCATTTGGCTTGCTCAGCCTGCTTCCTTATAGCACCCAGGACCACCACCCAGGGATGGCACTACCCACAATGGGCTGGGTCTTCCCCATCAATCACCAATTAAAGAAATGCCCCCAGGCTTACGTGCAGCCTGATCTTCTGCAGGCATTTTCCTCACTGAGGTTCCCTCCTCTCCTGTGACTGACTGTAGCTTGTGTCTACATAAGTCTAGCCAGCACAGCAGTCAAGGCCACTCTCTGGCTTCTTGAGACACTGCCTCATCTCTGCCTTCATCTCCAGACAATATTATCCCTGAGAGGAGGTGTCTGTCTCTGGGTCCAAACCACTCCCTCACACAAGCCATATTGGGTTAAGGCTGACCCCAATACCTCATCTCAATTTGGCCATCTGCCAGGACCCTATTTCCTAAAGTCACATTGGCAGGTACACTGGTTGAGATTTTAACACCATTAAAGAAGACACAGTCCCCCTGTAGTGGATACCTGTTCTACCTGCCCCTGGGGCATGGCCTTGGGCGACACTTAAGACCTGAGAAGCAGGTCTGCTGCTCTCTTCTCTCCCACAAGGGCTTGGATGGTGCTGACTGGCTCAGGCAGCAGAACAGTGTGGGACAGGACCTCAGCCTTCCAGGACCCTGAGACGATTCTCCTATTCTGTTTTAGTGAGTTTTCTTTCCTAATGAATTCCTTTTTCCCTTTAAGCAGACTCCTTTGGATTTCTCACTTTAGTCCCCCACCACACACACACACACACACACACACACACACACACACACACACACACACACACACACATCTCCAGCCCCACATAGGCCACCAAGGAAAGCTCAGCCCAGATCTGCAGGTGCTCCAGGTTTCTGCAGGTAAAAGTTCAGGGACCAGGGGGACAACAGGCAGGCTGTGAATGGCCCCTGCTGGGACTTCTAAAAGCATGGGGAAGAGCCTCTTGGCTGCTGCACTTACAATACAGAATAGATTCAGTTAAAGTCCAAAAGGTCATCCACACTCCCCACCCCCAAGCATGTCTAAAAGATTAGAAGTTAGATCTTAGTACCAAAAACCAATGCTCTTTCAGGCACTTGGCTCCCAGGCAGCTGCAGGTACCAATGAGCTACCTAATACAGCAAGGTTCATCCTAACAGCCATTCAGATTATTTCATTAAAAGCCTCAGTGATATCTGCAGCTGCCCCAAGTCATGCTGTGGGACAGCTCACTATTTGGGTGGGAGGCTCCACCTCAGCCCCTGGCACCCTAGCATCTTTATATTTTTGGTTGTGAGCCTAGCCTTTAACATCTCTCCAGCCCCACCTTGGCATCTTATACCCAAAGAGTCTGGAATGTTCTGGTGGAAGCTCCACCTCAACTCCCCTCCCCCATTTCTTTTTCTAAACCCGCCCCTTCAAAGTCTGCCAAACACAGCTCCTCCCCCAGAGAGGCTCAAGACCACTCCCACAAGGTATTTAAGCTGCACCTTAGAAAACAGACCGTGATTTTCCAATCTGTCATCCTGTCTCCTCTCTGAGGGGGCCGGAGAATCACCCGGGAACGCTTTACCCATTAAACCAGGGCTTTTTCTAATTCGGTCTGATTCAGTTTGATTTGGATTGCTGCGTCAGTGGAGAGGCTTATTGGGGTGCAAAAACCTTTTCACTCACCATTATTCTTCATTAACAACAAGTTGATAGGTCCCACCAATGCCTTGGCCAAACAGAGAGATAGGCAGTCATGGCAGTGATGGAGGCACTGTCAAGTGCTCACAGCATCCTTCATCTCCCAGCACCAATCAGCACTCCAGCCCAGGACAGGTTAAGGATTTTTACCTAAAATGAATTAGAAGTGCTTATCTGTCTCCCATGCAAATGGGTATGCTCCAACTTAGGGACAAATTCTGCCTGTTTCCCAGGACTGAGGGGTCTCCTGGGATGCTGGAACTTCATCACCGAAATCAGAAGGGTCCCAGACAAAGCAGGACAGTTGTTGCCTCCAGCTCCATGCAAGCAGGAGGGTGATCTGTTTTATTCCTGACTTTATCTTTCACTGTGACAGTTCCTTGAACATGGCAGGGCTTCAACAGCATTCCTGGAATGAAGCCAGGCAGAGGGGTGGGTGCCTGTCGTCTCAGACACCCTAAAGGCTGACTAGGGGAGTGTTGCTTAAATCCAGGAGTTTGGGGTGAGCCTGGGCAAAGAGAAAAATCATGTCTCTTATAGTAAAAATTATAATTAAGGCTGGGTGTGGTAGCTCATGCCTGTAATCTCGGGAGACTGAAGCAGGAGGACTGCTGTGAGTTCAAGGCCAACCTAGGCAACAATGAGATCCTATCTTTCGTAATAAAAATAATATTACTATAGCCAGCCATGGTGGCACACTCCTTTAATCCCAGTACTGAAGAGGTAGAGGCAGGCAGATCTCTGTGAGTTTGAGACCAGCCTGGTCTACATAGCTAGTTCCAGGACAGCCAGAGTTACACAGAGAGACTCTGCCTCGAAAAAACAAAATAATAACAACAATAATTTTCTATAATAATTATTATTGTTGTTATTGTTTTCTGAAAGAAAGCATGAATGAGCCTCTTCCTCCCTCTAGTCCCACAAGGTAGCCCATGCAGTTTCTGTTTCTTTCCACACTATTCCGCTGTTTGTCTTTGGGGTTTGCTTTTTATTGCTGTGTTTTGTTTAGGGTTTTGTTGTTTTTATGTTCTTTGCAGAGAAACCCTATCTCTATGTGGGTTGAACCTAGACCTCACACATGATGGTCAAGCACTTTAATGCCAGCCGAGTTACTCCAAGATGTTCGTGTTCTCTTGAGCCAGGGCCTTGCCAGGTCTCAAGACTATTCGCCACATCCAGCTTCAAGCTGTTCTTTATGTACACAGTAATACCACAGGCCAGGTATGACAGTGCGTGCCTAGAATGCCAGCACATGAGATCAAGAGTTCAAGGCCACCCTCTGCTCACACAGAGGAATCTATTTTCAAAAAAACAAAATAATCCTGGCACCAGTGTGAGTCAGCAATTTACTTTTCCCAAGTTGTTTTGTTTTGGGGTGTTTTTGTTTTGTTTTGGTTTTGTTTTTTTGTTTTTTTGGGTTTTTTTGTTTGTTTGGTTTTTTTTTTTGGAAACTGGGTCTCACTATGTAGCCCTGGCTGGCCTGGCCTCATTATGTAAACAAGGCTGGCCTCAGACTCACAGAGATCTGCCTGCCTCTGTTCTTTAGTGCTGAGATTAAAGGTGTTCACCACCACACACAGCGATGATTTCTTTTTCAATTAACCATACATAATAGATTGTGTGTGTGTGTGTGTGTGTGTGTGTGTGTGTGTGTGTGTGTGTGCGCGCGCGCGCGCGCGCGCGCATGCTAGGGACTGAAGAGGGCCTCCCATGTGCACACATGATAGGCAAGTATTCTGCCTTGAAGCTACATCCCCAGATCTATCTAATCCCTTTTATGGTTTATTTTGTTGCAAACTACTGAGCAGACCATAATTTAGTCTGTTATTTGCCTATTGATAAAGTTGTTTCCAATTTGTTCAAGGGCAAACAACATAGAAAATAATTGTATGCACATTTGAACATGCTGGTGATTGTGTTTATGTAAGGATAGGTTTCCAAAAGTTAAGGGCATTTTTAATTGACAGGTAGGGAAAGATGGCCCTAGCCCCTCAGTGGCCCCCAGCCACTAATCAATCAGGAACTCACTTCTGCCCTACCTCCAGGGTGTGGCATGGACTAGGGGTGCATTTGGGTTGTTGTTGTTTTGAGACAGGGTTTCTCTGTGTAGCCCTGGCTGACCTGGAACTTGCTCTGTAGACCAGGCTGGTCTCTAATTCCCAGAGATCCCTCTGCCTCTGCTTCCGCAGTGATGGGATTAAAGGTGTGTGCCACCATGTCTGGGTGGATTTGTGTTCTGAGGTACAGAGAAACATATGGTCCCTGCCCCAGAAAGTCCCCAGACCAACGAAAAGGAGTGGGGAGGAGACCTACCAAACACTAATCACCCACTGGGTGAGTGTTCTCAATACTTCTGTAGTATACACACCGACCCCTCCAACCTGCAATAATTCTGGAATGGGGATAATTATCCTGCCTTTTCTTTTTTTTTTTTTTTTTTTTTTTTTTGGTTTTTTGAGACAGGGTTTCTCTGTAGCTTTGGTGCCTGTCCTGGAACTTGCTTTGTAGACCAGGCTGGCCTCGAACTCACAGAGATCCACCTGCCTCTGCCCCCCCCACCGAGTGCGGGGATTACAGGCGTGCGCCCCACAGCCCCGTTTATCCTGCTTTTATAAGACACTATGGGTCAGAGGAGTAATGTTCCTTCCCGTGGCTACTCAGACAACCAGTGAGTGCCAATCTTGGGATTTGAACTTATGTTGAGCTGACTCCAGAAACCCCCTCCCATGACACAGTGTGTTTAGCTGTTAGAATCATCATAACTGTGTTACAGTCTAAAATAATAAAATCCAATTCCAACTCCAGGGCACCAGATGTGTGGTGGGGAGGGGGTTGGGGGGAGGGGGGGACCGGGAGAGGTTATGGAGGCTAAAGGTTGACATCAAATGCCTTCTTCCGTCACACTCCACCTTCTTCTTTTCAGACAGGGTCTTATTATGTACATCTGGCTAGCCTGGAATATAGAACAGGCTAGCCTATAACTCACAGACATCTGCCTGCTTCTGCCTCCCAAGAGCTGGGACTGAAGATGTGAGCCACCACCTTATTTTTTTAGACAGGGTCTCCCACTAAACCTGTCCACCAGTTCAGCTAGACTGACCAAGAAGAAAACCCCCAGGGGCTCCCTGTGTTTACCTCCTAGGGGCTGGGATTATTGACATGCACTACCACACTTGGATTTTTTCTGGGCATCTGAAATCAAGTCCCCATTGCTTGCAAGGCCAATACTTTAACAACCAGGGCTTCTCTCTAGCCTCACCTGAGAGCTCTTTGTCAGATTGTTCCACTGTGCAGCAGAGGCTGGAACAGGGCCCCAGCACTCCCGCACGCGATGGTGAATATACGCCGTGCACCTGAGGAGCAGGTGGAAGGCCACAGCTGAGCCTCGACCCCCACATGCCTGACTCAGGATACCCAAGAACATGCTGCACTAAGACTCTCCCAGACGATGCTCAGTGTGGGCTTTTGCTGTGCTTATTCTACAGGTGGAAACATTAAGAATCAAGCTGAAAGACTCATCATCATCTAAGAATGCAGGCAGCCAGGCTGGAGAGATGGCTCAGAGGTTAGAAGCCCTGGCTGCTCTTCTAGAGGTCCTAAGTTCAATTCTCATGCAACCACATGGTGGCTCACAACCATCTGTAATAAGATCTGGTGCCCTCTTCTGGCCTGCAGGCGGAACACTGTGTACATAATAAATCGGTAAATGAAGGATGCAGGCAGCCACTGGAGACAGTCAAACAACCTTGCCTGCTGTCCTGAGGTCTTAAGGGCTGAGAGAGTATCATTAATGGGTCCTCAGCACTCAATCCCAGCCGAGACCATTTCCTTTTAGCCTGGTAAGTGCACCTGATGGTTGTGTTAGTTAATTTTCTGTGGCTGTGGTAAATACACTGATTCTTGATCCTGCCAAGGAGCTAGAGAGATGGCCTGTGGTAAAGAGAGAGTAATGCTCTTGCAGAGAACCTGAGGACCTGAATTTGGTTCCCAGTACCCATGTTGGGTGATTCACAATGGCCTCTGACTCCAGCAGCACTGGTCTAATGCCCTCTTCTGTACTCCATGAGCATTCACATGTGCACATAGCCACATGCAAATACACATAAACACACGTAACCTAATTTTTAATTTTAAAAATAAACCCTGGCAAGTTGAGAATTAGCATGAACCATCACATTCAGGTTCTTAGTAGACCAGCAAAATAAAGCCAAATTCTTTAATAACTACAAATTCTTTAATAATTTTAATAACAGTCCTGTCTTAGTTATTGCTCTATTGCTATGAAGAGGCATCATAACCAATGCAACTTTTAATTGGGGAGCTTGCTTACAGTTTCAGAGAGTGAGTCCATGATCATCATGGTAGGGAACATGAGACAGGCAGGCAGGCATGGTGCTGGAAAAGTAGCTGAGAGTTCACCTCTGACCCACAGTTTCACGGAGGGAGGGAGGGAGAGGGGGGAGAGGGAGGGAGGCTGGACCTTTTGAAACCTCAAAGTCCACCCCAGTGACACACTTCCTCCAACAAGGCCACACCTAATCCTTCCCAAACAGTTCCACTAACTGGAGACCAAGCATTCAAACATATGGGCCTACGGGGGCTGTTCTGGTTCAAACCACCACAGGTTCCTAGCCCAGTTCTTCCTTTTGTAAACATCTGTTTAGCTGGGGGGAGAGTGCATGGCTGCAGAGTACAGCCATATATATATATGGGAGTCAGTTCTCCCCCCTGCCTTGTGAATCCCAGGAGCTGAACTGGGGTTATCAGGTTTGGTGGCAGCTGCCTTTACTCAATGAGCCATCTTGAGTGCTCTCTTGTCTTTCTTCCAGGAAAAGCACTGGTCTTCTTGCTCTCTGGTTAACTCTTCTGTGGATACACACACGGAATGCAGACAGAGTGGCAGCATTCTCCTCCATCTGCTGAGGCAGGGTGACACTCCTCAGTTGCTGGCTGGTAGCTAGCTCCAAGCAGCTCATCCTCTTACCTTCCTGTACAGGAAAGAACGGGTTTGAGTAGGCAGAAAAGACACCTGGAGGTCATCTCCCATCTCTCGGCGGGCAGCAATACAGGCTCCTTAGGTACCAACATCCAGAAGAACATGGTGTGCTAGCTCCCCCTGCTGGTTGAGTTCAGAATGGCTGAGAAACGGACGAGGCAGGAACGTGAGAACTTGAAGGTCTTCTGAACTTGACTCCTGCCTCAGCCTGCACCCGTTTCTAAGACACAAATTCCATCCCGGGATGCCGCTTCATGGTAGAACAGTAGTCTAGCAAGCACAAGGTCCTGTGTGCAACCACCAGCACTGCACAAACATGACAATATTCCTAAAGCAGAAGGCTCAGGGCATTTCCACAGAAAACAGCATGAGGTTCAACTGCTGGGAAACACCACATTCCCACGATCTGGGCAAAAAGCATTCCAGAGGGACTAGTGATGCCACAGCCCGGGCTGAAGCACGTGAACTCCTAAACAGGCAGTAGAGACCCTGCCTGTGGGAAGAGCCTCAATGACCAGTATTGGCCGCAATATAGATGTTGAACCAGGAAGATGGCTCTCTGGGTAAAGGCACGTGCCCCCAAATCTGTCAACCTGCACCAGATCTCCAAATCCCACATGGTGGGAAGGAGAAAAACAATGTGACAAGTTGTCCTCAGACTCCAACACATTCTGGGGGTTCCCGTGTGTCAGCACACATGCACACACAAAAAAATAAATAAGCTTTTAATGAGGATTTTGATTGGACATGGGTACATACACCTGTAATCCCAGCACTCAGGAGGCTAAGCCAGGAGAATCATCAGAAGTTCAAAGCCAGCCTGAGCAACATGGCAATTTCTAGACCAGACAGGGCTACAAGGCAAGACTGTCTAAGAAAACATAAATAAATAAATAAATACATACATAAATAAATAAATAAATAAATAAATCTATATGTATTTTACCACAAGCTTTTCAATTAATAGCGAAACACAGCGAAACAGTCTTAAGTTGAATTGCACAGTGTAAGTAAGTGAATTCTACATATGTGCAACTTTTTTCTTTTTCTTTCTTTTTTCAGGGAGGGGGGAGGGGTTGGGGGGCAGGGTTTCCCTGTGTAGCTCTGGCTGTCCTGGGTCTACAGAATTCATTCTATAGACCAGACTGGCCTTAAACTCAGAGATCTGCCTGCCTCTTTAAAGGTGTGTGCCACCACAGTCAAGCCCACACTTTTTTTAAGAAGGGATGGTTTATTTTTTTAATATAAAAACATTTTATGTACAACTGCAGGAGAAATAGTAGACAGATAGCTTGAACATAAAAGCAGGTTGTAATTCAAAGTCCGGGGTTATTTAAAACTGGAAAATATTTTCTCTGTAGAAAATAGTAAAAATGATAATATTTCCCAATAAGCCTTTTAAGCCAAATAATAGCTGAATTATACATATAAATATTGATTAGATTCTGTGATATAGAAGAAATCTATCTTCATCTGTTCAGAGAGCTATGTTTTACTTACAAAAAAAATGGGGGGCAGGGCAGGGTGAGAGGGGAGGCAATTCTGTTTTCTAGAACAGGAAACAGTCTAGGCTCAGAGGAGTAAAGCACTTGATGAAGGCCACGCAGTGGCCGATGGGGGATCCAAAGTCAGGTGTGTCCATTCTCACAAGGCCCCTTTCTGGCCTGTTGTTCTGCCTCCTTCTATACCGACTATGGCTCCCTCCAAAGTGGGGCGCCTGGCACAGAAGACTTCCAAAGGGAACTCAGTGAGGGGGAGGGAGCTTATGTGCACCTCTTGTGAACCCTGCTGGTTCAAACTGGGGACAGAGCAACCAGCTGGCCTTAAGGAACACAGATTTCTAAAGGTATGCCCTTCACTCTCCATTAAGAACCGAAATTAATCATGGGCACAAGGCTAGACCCCCCTCAGCCCAGAGGAATGCAAGACTGCCTTATCAGCCAGTCCTACCTGCCCATGATACACCATTCCAGAAGCTCAAAACCCCTTTCCTTCCCCTACAAACTGATCTCTTGACAAAACTGTAAACACTCTGCCCGACCTCCTGGCTTTGGGCAAGCACCATGAACATGCTCAAGCTTGCTTGGTTACTTAGTTGGACTCTCTCCCTCTCTCTCCCTCCCTCCTTGTTTCTCTTTCTTCTCCTCCCCCATCTCTGGTTGTTTTAGTTGTTGTTTTTCAAGACAGGGTTTCTCTGTGTAGCTCTGGCTGTCCTAGAACTCACTCTGTAGACCAGGCTGGCCTCCTCTCTACCTCCTGCATGCTGGGATTAAAGGCATAGGCCACCACCACCTGGCTGGTTGGTTGGTTTTTGAGACTGGCTCTGGTGTAGCCCAGGCTAGCCTCACACTCACTTTGTTACTGTAAATGTACTTGAACTTCTAACCTTCCTGCCTCCACCTCGAGTGCTGATATTACAGGTGGTCACCACTCTATGTGCTTATGCAGTGTAGAGGTGGAGCCAGGGCTTCATTCATGCTAGGCAATCACTCTATCATCTGAGCTACATCCCCAACACACCACACACATTACAAATTTGTTCTCTTTTCTACTGCTATCCTAGCTTTTGTTCATTCTAATTCACAAGAGCCCACCAGAGAACCCAAGAATGATTAAACACTGACTTTCTTTTTTTATAGACTAACAGCTTTGAATTTAGATGTGACTGGCCTCAGCTCCATCAGACCCTTAGGTAGACAACAGGTCAAGGATGCATGCCATGAATAAAGTAGGAATGGCTGGGGATGCGGTTCACTGGCGGGTCGTTTGTCTACCATGCTGACTTCTAGTCTCGGCACTGAAAAACAAAAATAAGAAACACGGTTAAACCATGTGTGGTGTTGCTCAACCTGTAATCCCAGCACTGGAAAGGCTGAGGCAGGAGGATTGCCTTAAGTTAGAGGCTAGCCTGAGCTAGATAAGAAGTACCAAAGCAGCAGGGCTAGATAGCAAGATTCAGTCTAAATCAACTAATACAGAAAAATCTGCAGGCAACCCTTGGAACTTAAAGAAATAGGATTCACAAAGTTCAAAGGTAGTAATGAATGGGATCAGAGCATACATGGGTGGAGAGTTGCCACCCCATTGCTGAGGCACCTTCTGCATCCTGGACATGGGCCACGGTCACTTGGACTTGACTGAAGTAAAGCAATATCTCAAGTGGATCATCAGAAGCAGGATGCCTAGCTACTCCCCAGTGTCACAAGCTCCCAGTGGGGGTATCCAGGCTCTCTGAGGCCTTCACCAGGAGAGCCATCAAAGAGCTGTTGGTCTACCTAGCCACCTCCCCTGTAGGGTCAACTTTGTTCCTTGGAAGTAAAAACCACCTGTCTCCATCTTAGGCTTAAGAGCCATCTTATAGTAAAGACAAACTAGGTTCCTGTTTCTCAAGGATTGGGCTATGCCCACTTGTCACCTTAACTACAAATGGTTCTGTACTGCCTGTTCCAGGAATGATGACCATGTCTTTGTTTCCCAAGTTGTTTATAACCATCTTGCAAGCCTACCTTTGTTTCAAAAGGTTATATAGCCACCCACGACTACCTTGCTATGCCCTCCTTGCAACCATGTCTGTTTCAGGAGAGACTAACTAGCTACACTTACGTTCTACTCCTGTGACCCCACCTGTTTTGCCCATCAAATCCCCCATTTGGAAACCCTCTACCCCTGAGCTATAGAAATTTTGTCTTCCTCACATCCAATGCTGACCTCTCAAGATCCACTTTAGAGGGAAGGCAGCCCGTGTACATGAATAAAAAAGCTTGCTCTAATTAATTTGGCCATGATGGTTTGGGTCAGTCAGTGGTCTTCCTCCTCACATCTGTGGGAAGAACAGAGGCCTGGACAGGCTGAGGGCACCACAGCAATCAGAGAAAATGCCGGGTGATGGAGCAAGGACCCCGACGGAGCCTTAGACCGGCGTTCAGCCAGTGATGACTGAGGGAGTTAATGGAGCGTGCTGAAAGGAACAGAGAGAACAGTGATTGGAAAGGGAACACGCATGTCTCCCGGGGGATGTTAGGCAATGTCTGGAGATGTGTGGGAACAGCTTGGAAAGAGGGACCATGTCCTGGCATCTATAGAGCTCAAGGAGGCTGCTGACATCCTAAGGGCTAACTAAGTGTGCAGACTCACTCCTACGACCCCCGCAGCCAGGAGACTGAAGCAGGGCTGTTACAAGTCAAGGCCAACTTGGGACACATATGGATACCCTGTCTGAAAACAACAAAAATCTTAGCACAGGGAGGTACCTGTGTTTAATCCCCAGCACCACAAAAACCCAGGAGTGATATTGCACGTCTACAGTCTCAGCATTGGGGAGGGCTGGGAATATCACTCTGCTGGTGGAGCACTTGCCTAGCAGCCTGAAGCCCTGAGCTGGTGGTACACCACAATACCAGCACTGAGGCATTGGGGAGGAGAGGCAGGAGGACCCTAAGTTCAAGACCATCCTCAACTATATAGCAAATTCAGAACCAGTCTGAGCTACATGAGAGTCTGGGGGGGAAAGGGCTTTTTTATGAAGCTCAAAACAGGTACCCACAAGTACACACAGTCCCACAGGAAGGATCCTGCCACAAGTGTCAATGTTGCTGGACTTAGATGGAGAGGTTGGAAACACACACGGTAGCATCACTTGCCCACAAAACTGTCGGGGAATGGAAAGCAGGGAGAAAAAGGAGAAAAACCTGGCCCCACAGCCTATGACATTCAACCTCCAAATTCAGTAGACTGACATCTTAAAGATTTGAATAATAACAAAAACATCTATACTTGAAAAGAATATATTATCCACAGTTACCCAACAGGCTGGCTGGAGTTCTGCCCACATCACTGCAGGAAAAAGCAAATAAACCAAATTCCGCCACCGATGGGGACAGGAGAGTGCCACAGGCGCAGTGGGTTTTAGTCACCCCTGGTGGGGAGGGTTAACAATCAAATCATAAATCAGACAGAGATGTGGGTGTGTTGTTTCCATAGGCTGTTGGAACACTTGGTTCTCATGACAAACCAGCCTCAGGTACAGCTCTGAGGATTCCCCAGAGTGCCCTGAGTGTGGTTAAGCAATTGACCCCAGCACAGGGCTGTGTGCACAAGTCTTGGCTTTCTTTAAGCTGGGGTTATGGTGTACGCTTGTAGTCCTAGCTAAGGTAAGAAGATTAAGTCAAGGCCATCCTGGACTACATAAAACCAAGTCTTAAAACAATAGGAGGGGACTTGGCTTCCCTGACCACTCCAGCACATTGCCTGGAACAAAGCCGCACCAATAAGTAAATGTGGAACATTTCCAAGGGCCCCAGCAGCCTGCCCCGACACCTCCCCTCACCCTCTTACTCACTCCAGCTACACTGGCTTCTTCGTTGACCTTCTAACCACCAGGCATGCGCCTACCCCAGAGCCCTTGTGTCCTCTAGCTCCCTGCAGGCCTTTGTTCATAGTCGTTCTAGAAATGCATCATTTCCTACTTCCACTGTCGCCTCAATCACACGCTCTCAAATCCATACTCCAGTGGGATGCCGAGGGCGCTCTGGCCAGCCCAAGCAAGGCAAACATGGCTCTGGCAGGCCTTGTACTCTCGTCTTTCCTCTGCCCTGCTAAAAACCATTAGAATGCATCCGTAAAGCCAGCCACCAAGGTCTGTTCCCTTATTTGGCCACTTTCTCCTCCTGAGGCTGACCACCAAGGTCCAACTATCAAAGTTTTAAAGTCCAGCAATCAAAACCCCCTTTGGTTCACCTAGTGAACCATGCCCAATTAAAACTAAACACCTCATCCTAACACAGGGTTTCCCCTTGTACCTTTATAAACTGCATTTGCCTATATATGTGCCAACCTGTCTCTTCTCTGTCCAGAGACAGTCCTTTGTCATTGTTATCATCACCATCATCATCATCATCTTGTCCCATACACTGCCCCTAGGACAAATATCTCTTCCCAATCTTCCTGTTCCCTTCCCTTCTCCCTCATCCTCTATCTTTGTCTCCTATTTCCTGCCTTTTGTCCCTCTGAAGCAAATACATCTCCTTCGCGCTGAAAACTTGGTTTTGGAGTGTCCTAAGCTGATACCAGTCCCAGATGGTATCTGGGAGGTGTTGTGATTTAGATATGAAATGCCCCCCAAAAGGTTCGTGTATTGAAGGCTTGGTCTCTGATGCAAGTGGGATTCAGAGGTGTTGTGCCCAGATCGTGACCCCCAGAGAGACCACCAAGGACGAGCGTACCAGAATGCAAAAGCAAGGTTTATTCCATCCAGCACACATGTGGGTAGTTCAAGCTAGCAGGGAACCCTCATCCACCACACCCAATGTGCAGGGCAGGGAGGAGAGTTACTCTTTCTTGGGGAAGTTAGTTTTTATAGGCAAAACCCACAAAATTTCTTAGAGGGGAGGTGGTTAGTTGAGTCCATCCTTGATTGGTCCAGGTTTTCCCGGGCCTGGACTTCGTCTTATTTCAGCTTATCTGTTTGCCCTGTCAGGAGTTTTACAACCCATCTTCGGGGTCCAGTCATGTTATCTCCAGAGAGGGGCATCTCGTGGTTAATCAGTCACAACCAGCCATCCTGACTTTGTTCTTTTAAAAACACCTGACTTCACCTCTCCAGGAAGGGGGAACTGACTCAGTTCTGTTTATTTTAAGATATCTCTTCCTTCAGCTCTTTTGGGTTTTGGGGGTACTGTCTGGGCCTTTGGTGGGGGTTTTTCAAGAGGTAGCATTTGGGAAATGATATGCTTATAAGGGCTCTTCCTGAATAATCAATGAGCTAACCCACTAATGGAGTCAAAGTCTGAGTTGACTATTGTGAGGTAAAGATACTGTCAAAGTGAAGCATAGTAAAGAGAAGGAAGCCACTGGGAGCATTTTGGAAACCCACACCTTGTTCCCAGTCCCTTCCTGTCACTCTTCTGCTTCTCCTCACACACTCCCACCACTGAGATGCTATGCCTCATCTCAGGCCCAAAGCCAGAGAGCCAGCTGACCACGTACTGAGACCTATGAAGTCCTTGAGCCAGGATAATGCTGCCTTGCCTCTAAGGCATTTGTCACACCAAGTAAAGTCTAACAGAGGAAATGGTTAGATTTCAGGGCCCAGACAAGAAGAGGTACCAGTGCCAGGCGGTGGTGGTGCACACCTTTAATTCCAGCACTTGGGAGGCAGAAGCAGGCAGATCTCTGTGAGTTTGAAGACATGCTGGTCTACAGAGTGAGTTCCAGGGCAGCCAGGACCTCTTCACAAAAAACCCTGTCTCAAAAAAAGAAGAAAAGGAGGAGGAGGAGGAGAAGAGAAGGAAGAGGAGAGGAGGAGGAGGAGGAGGAGGAGGAGGAGGAGGAGGAGAAGGAGAAGCAGCAGCACCAGAGAGCTTGCTCTTGCTCTTCTGTTCTCAGCCAGGTTGCAGAGGATGCAGAGCAAGCCAAGAAGACAGATCTCACTAGAACTTGACCCCATCCCAGACCTCCAACCTTTCCAATTGTGAGAAAATAAAAGGTTATTGCTGAGGCCATACAGCCTCTGGCATTTTGTTACAGGGCCTGGACACCTCATTCCCACTCTCTGCTTTGCTTTTCCATAATCGACGTCTTCCTATCATGTCTGATGATCCCTTCACTCATTGTTTCACGTTGACCTTCAGAGACTCCTGGTACACACAAAGGACAGAAATAAATATGATCCCGCTATGCTAATTCTGGGACTATTCAGAAGGATTCTAAGTCAGCATGCCAGGAAAATCTGCACATCTATGTTTACAGCCACTCTATCCACATGACATGGCATCACCCGGTAAATAAGGAGAATATGGTACATTTATACAAGTTTGGGGTTTGGAGTACAAGGGAGACACTGAGGCAGACAGCTTTTTACAAGAGATTTTATTACAAGAAATTAATACCACAGACAGGCAGACAACAGCACTGGGAGGAGAGATCAGGCCCATGTGGCAGAGTGAGGGTCCCTTCTCACACATGTTAGAGAAAGAGCGTTCTATATAGCATGTGATTGGTGACAGGAAGTCCATTGTCTTTGCTTGCACTGAGACTAGCCTCTGATTCTCAGCTGTCAGGGAGAGGGAGTGGTTGGCCTGGGACCTGTATGCAGAATAAAATGAGAGTGGAGAGGACAAGATTCCAGAAAACAAACAAGGTGATGAGGAGCTGTTACAATGCCCCTGATAACAACAGACACAGTGGAATTTCATTCCTCTATGAAGAAGGAAAACAGGGCCAGAGCAATGGCTCGGCAGTGGTGGCGCACACCTTTAGCCCAGCAATAGGAAGCAGAGGCAGGTGGATCTCTGTGAGTTGAGGCCATCCTGGGCTACAGAGTGAGTTCCAGGAAAGGCGCAAAGCTACACAGAGAAACCCTGTCTCGAAAAACCAAAAAAAGAAAAAAGGACCTTACCTTTGTCCCGGATAATCGCCATTTTGTACAGATGAATGATCCCTGAATATGCTGGTAAATAAACATTCTTTGCTCTTGCATACTATTTGAGTCTGGGGTCTTCCTTCAGCATATTCTTGAACCCCAACAATGAGCACCAGTTACACACATGGTACACAGATATGCAGGCAAAATGCCTATTAATACGAAAATAAATAATTTTTAGAATAAAATTATGGCATCTGCAGGAAAATGGATGGAACTACAGATCATTGTGCTAAGTGAAACAATCCAGACAAAAATATATTTTAAAAGAAGAGATGGAGGGGCTGGAGAGATGGCTCAGAGGTTAAAAACACTGCTTGCTCTTCCAAAGGTCCTAAGTTCAAGCCCCAGCAACCACATGGTGGCTCACAACCATCTGTAATGAAATCTGGTGCCCTCTTCTGGTCTGCAGGGATATATGCAGACAGAACAGTGTATACATAATAAATAAATAAATAAATCTTCAAAAAAAAAGAGAGAGATGGAGGAAGGAGGAAAGGAGGGCTGAGCAAATGAACATGCCTTAGCCCTCTATAGTTAATAGTGTCATTCACCCCATTTCAAGGAGAAAAAAATCTTGGGTATCTGAGGCTCAGAGCCCTTCCAATTTAATATCACACAGCTCAATGGACTTTTCAAATCATAACATTCCTTTCATTTTATTTTGCTTTATTTTTGAAGCAAAGTCTGAGGTAGCTCAAGCTGGCCTTGAACTTCCTGAACAGGAGGATCTTAAACTCCTAATCCTCCTGCATCTGTTAATATTGTGAAACAGTGTGAGAGCGCCTTGGCGGATTTAGACCACGGTGCCGGGGCGAGTGAGACACACCATGCCGTGTGGGTGCTGCAGATGGCAGTGTAGCATGGTGGAAAGTTACTCACACGGCAGACACTACATCCACATGGCAAGTTTTATTATTAAAGGGAGAGAGAGAAAAAAAATATAAAGAGAGGGAGAGATAAAGAGATGTGCACTGGTGAGAGGGGAGGAGGGGGTTTTTCTCTTAAGGGGGCTTTAACAGAAGATGATGTCAGAACACTGGGCAGGTCCCCAAGGAGCGGGTCAGAACACTAACATCCCTCTGTTTTGATTATTATAAAAAGATGAGTTATGACAGCAAGTGGGGGAAATGAGGGCGCTGAATTCTCAAAACTGATTCCTGCTGACAAGGGGTGAAGTGGAGAGGGAGAAGTTGGGAGTCATGCACAGTGGAAGGTGTGAGTGAAGAAGCATTCAGTTAGCTGTCACTGTGGAGATTTCAGGTGTCTGTTCCTTGAGGGAGCTGAGATGTTCCAGGAGCTTGGGGGAACGGCACACCAAATCAGGAGTACAAGAGCCATCACATCTGCTATTCCTCTGGAGGTGGAAGTGCCTCTATTCATCCTGTAAAAGTGTCAACGAATTAGGAGACAACAGAGTTTTTATGAGTGGGCATGTGGGTGAGGTTAACCTGTCAGTATTCACCCGGCTGGCGTCCTTAGAGCTGGTGCAGTGGCTGGCATATCTGGAGGGCCCTCTGTGGATTGGCCTTAGCCCAAGCAGAAGTGAAACTGCAAAATATGCTAATAAATGGATGAGGTCCAGATGGGCTCTGGAGACGCTAGTTTTCATCAGACCACATTTCCTGATACAGTAGCAGAACTTTTCCCAGGAACCTGCAGGTATCTGGAACAGATTTACATCTTGGTGTCATAACAAAAGGCTACAGCTTTGGGTTAAAAGGTATGAACATATCTTTAAATCTATAACCAGAGGAAATGTAGTGAATGGAAGAGGTTGAGTGAGTGGAGAAGGAGGGAGACTTCCCTAAACACCATCAGATCTGAGAAGGATGTGTAGTGGACAGAAGTGAGACAGCTTTGCTATCTTCATATAAACAAACCTTAAAACTGTTTCTTTATCTAATTCTCCAGGGAATACTGAGAGCAGTCAGCAGTAAAAAGTTACATTGAAATCTGTTCTGTGAGTTTATCTGATCTGGTAACAAGGTAAATTAAGTCTAGACCTAGTAGCAGCCCTAGGAGAGGAGATCTGTGAATCTTACATAGAGAACTGAGAAGGCAGCTGAAGCAAAGCCTGGTCGTCCAATGGAATCAGAGATCTGAGAAGGATGAATTATATCTGAGTGCAGAACAAGCAGCTTTTGATCTATTAAAATGACAGGGACCAGTCCATACTCAGTTAGCCATAGCCAGGTCTCCACATTGTTGGAGGCAGAAGTATCAGAGCAGCATCAGGAAGGACATAGGGAAGACTGACCTTACTTTGTCTAGGCAAAAGGGATGCAATCAATTCCCCGATGTCCTGCTGTTTGTCCACAGTCTGGCCTGGGTCCTGGTGGCAGGTGTCACATTGGGGCATCTTGCCCAGAGGTCAGCATTGCCATCATCCAGGTGAAGACATTGTGGTGCCTCGTAACCTTCAGAGACCTTGAGTCATTGCTAGGATCTGGGAGTCTCTGCCTGATATAATAAGCTTTTTGATCAACATTTTAAGTGCCATATTCTGCAGATCTCTGAACATTTGAAGACTGCTTATCCATTAAGTATGAATGGCTGACATCAGCTTACAGTCTCCAATATGTTAGCAGCTTTCATAAGACTAGGACTTACTGTCTTCTGAGAAGGCAAAGAAGAGTGACAGGGTAAAGATCCCAGGGCCAGATGGGAAAAGGATAAAGTGGGCTTGTGAGTAGGGGTGTGGCCCAACTCTGAGAAAAGGACCCTCTGAGAAAAGGACCCTCTGAGAAAAGGACCCTCTTGGAGGACCAGAAACTCGATCATAGGATATATCTAGTTTATCAGATATCCCATTTATCAGACATAGACATTATTTATTTACATTGTCTAGAAGAAATATGTGTAAATCTCTAAGTTAGCTTTTATTAATCTTAATAGATTTTTGCAAATTTAAATTTCTATTATCATATAGAGTATACTATAAATCAGTGTCAAATCAAATATAGCTTACCAATGATAACAAAAGCAGGAAGATGTGAGACTGGCCTCAGTATTTCTTGGGCCAGACTGTCAGGGAATGGAGAAAAATTCTCCACTTTCTTCCTTCTCCCTTCCTTATGACTTAGATTTACCTATTTGGGAAAAACAACAACAAAAAACAGGTTTTGAGCATCAACCACATGGTTCTTCTCCATCTACATCATGATGTAGATGGCCATGTGGCAGGTAGCTGCAGCGCCTTTTCCGGGCTGCCCGACCCAGTAATTTTCAGCTGTGGTCCTAAGACATATAAGGCAAAATCAGGTTTTAATACTGCAAACAATTTAGTTTTAATATCAATGGGCTTATTCTTAGGTTACAAAGTCTGGCTGCCAGCAAGATTCATCCCTGTACAGGGAGTTAGAGGTGCAGCTTTAATCTCTCAGTAAACAAACCAGTATGGCAGACCATGTGGTATGACCAACTTAAAATAAATGACTTTTTTGATTGTGAGCCTAGCCTTTTAATGGCTGAGCCATCGCACGCCTTTAATCCCAGTACTCAAGAGGCAGAGGCAGGCAGATCTCTGTGAGTTTGAGGCCAGCCTGGTCTACAGAGTGAGTTCTAGGAAAGGCGCAAAGCTGCACAGAGAAACCCTGTCTTGAAAAACCTATAAATAAATAAATAAATAAATAAATAAACAAACAAACAAACAAACAAACAGACATTTCCCGGCCATAACATGGCTCCTCCAGGTCGGGCAGCCTGAAAAAGGCCACATGCCGTCTACATCATGATGAGGTTATCAGCCAAGATGGAGATGAACCATGTGATCCATACTCAAAACCTGTTTTTTATTATTGTTGTTTTTCCCAAATAGGTAAATCTAAGTCATAAGGAAGGGAGAAGGAAGAAAGTGGAGAATTTTTTTCCTCCATTCCCTGAATGTCTGCCAAGACATACTGAGACCAGTGTCACATCCAGGTGGGCTGGTCAGAGGCAGGTAGCTCCACCAGAGACCTAAGTGGCAGTATTGAATGGAAGACAAAGCCACCAATGAAAGCAGGCTTGTTACAGGCCGGAGGGAGCAGATTTGTCTCGGGTGGAGGCAAGTGAGTGGGTACCTTTGGTGGGCCCTGCCAAGGTGTGCCACCAAGCAGACATGCCACACGCAGCAGAGTTAGTGGAAGAGGTTTGTGGGAGGAGAGGAAGAGTGAGAGACCTGGGTCAGAGTGAGGGCTTGGGAGGGGCAGGCGCTGATCACTCACCTGAGCCATAAATGTATAAGTACAGTGCGGTTCCCATGGGTGAGGGGAAAGGAGGCACTACAGCCTGTAGCCGTGGGTCCCCAGGGCTGGCAGGAGGGCAGAGGAGAAGCAAGCCATCAAAGAGGGCCATCACCACACTCAACCGGTATTAGGCTAAGCCAGAGCAGTCTCGGCACCTAGTACTAGGCTTTTCGAGGAGGCCAGTGAGAAGGAAAACCGAGCTCCAAGGGGGAAATCTCATCCATAGGAAAAGGTCAGAGGTCACATCGCAAAAGCTGGAAGGGCACAAAGGGGATGTAACAACTCAACTGAAACTTACAAGATTGTCGCTGGTGGATGGGGTGGTGAGCAATTCAGTGAGCCCAAGCCTGTTATGGGTAGACCGGGTCCAGGATCCTGGCATGCAAGGGGCTTCCAGGAGGCCTGAGTCACGACACCAAAATGTTAATGTGAAACAGCAAACGAGAGGCTTTGTCAGGTTTGGACCAAGGTGCCCTTCAGCAGGCGAGCCATGCCATGCAGGTGCAGTGGACTACAGCGTGGCACAGTGGAAAGTGTTGGAATTCCTGGCCACTACATGACCGCACAAGGGGGTGCAGTTCAGTAGCCAAGAAAGGGGCCTTACGTCTTGCGTAACCCATGAGCTGGAGTAATTTGTTTACAGCGTGATCAAGCAATTTATGCGCATGCGTGGCATAGCCCATCTGTGCATGTGCAGGGGAATCCATAAGAAGCGGGACACAGCCAGGCAGGGATGGTGCACGCCTGTAATCCCAGCACTCGGGAGTCAGAGGCAGGTGGATCTCTGTGAGTTCGAGGCCAGCCTGGGCTACAGAGTGAGATCCAGGACAGGCACCAAAACTACACAGAGAAATCTGTCTGGGGGAAAAAAAAAGTTAAAAGAAACCTTTGGAAGCAATGTATGGTAGGTAGCTCACATCTATAACCCCAGCACTGGGGAGGTAGATGCAGGAGAGTCAGAGTTCAAGGATGTTCTCAACTACACAGTGAGTCTGAAGCCAGCTTGAGCTATGTGAGGAAGCATGTTTGCCTTTTCCTTCCTTTCATCTTAAAATAATGAACTTTATAATACAATTATATAATATTTATATTATACATATAGTTATATATAATTATATAACTTTATAATAATTCCCTTTCTTCAAGTTCCTGGCCCTTGTACTTTTCCCCTTGGGATTCCTTAGGAACCAAGTTTCATGCCCCAAAGGCTGATAACATCCTTTTTTTTTTTTTTTTTTTTTAAAGATTTATTTATTTATTTATTTATTATGTATACAGCATGTATGACTGCAGGCCAGAAGAGGGCACCAGATCTCATTACAGATGGTTGTGAGCCCCACCATGTGGTTTGCTGGGAATTGAACTCAGGACCTCTGGAAGAGCAGTCAGTGCTGTTAACCTCTGAGCCATCTCCCCAGCCTGACTGATAACATCTTACAGAAACTGGAAACTCAGAGCTACACAGGATCTTAGAAACCATTGTGTTGGGGTAGATGAGATGGCCCAGCAGGGGAAGGGTGCTGACTGCCCAGCTTGACATTCTGAGTTCAAACCCAAGATCCACACAGTAGTAGGGAAATGACTCCTAGAGTTATTCTCCAACTGCCACACTCATCATTTCCATAGCACTTGAATACACACAATACATACATACATACATACACATAATTCATACATACATACACACAATACATACATACATACACATAATTCATACATACATACACACAATACATATATACATAAACACAATACATACATACATACACACAATACACACACATACACACAATTCATACATACATACACACAATACATACATACACACAATACATACATACATACACACAATACATACATACATACACACAATACATACATACACACATACATATACACAATACATACACAAATGTAATTTTTGTTAAGACTTAAAAGAGAAAAAAATATATTGTCAATGGCCATTAATTAAACATAGCAAGATTCAGTGAGTATTGATAAAGGACTATATATACAGGTTACAAACCCAGTTAAACAGTGTGTCCTGAAAATAAAAAGCAAAAAATAAATGTTCAGCCATGTTTCTGAAAGCAGAAAGTCAGGGAAGAATATGGCTGAACTGGTTTGAAAGGTTGGGCTGTGAATGTGGAACAATTGAGCTATGTGTTTGTAAACATGACTATTTAAAAGGATTCCAGTTAAAATGCTACATATTTGGGATGCTGCGTTCGGTCAGCTGAAGCTCTGGCCAAGAAAGCAGCTCGGGTGACAGCACTTTTAGTTGAATTAGCTCTAAACCATCAAACAATTTTGTTTTTTTATAATTATTTCCAGACCGGGGGTGGGGGCCACTGACAAGCCAATCCTGATCATTTTTCTCTCCCAAAGGATTCATCTTTAAAGTTCTCCATTAGGGAGGAGGGACAATTAATATAATTAGATGTTAGAAGAGATACTCAAATGCCATTCACAGTCTTTCCAACACGCTGTTACCACACAAAGCAAGTTACACAGGCTACCTCATTTAACCCCAAGACACCCATGAGGTAGTGTATTTCTTAGAGTAAGTTCATTTATGTGGATCAGGTGGAGGAGCATACCTGAAAAGCCAGCACTCAGGACATAGATGGAAGGGGCGGTTAGAAGTCCAGTCATCCTCAGCTATATGCCTGAGCTACATGAGATCCTATCAGGGAGAGAGAGGGGTGGGGAGGAGACACAGACAGACAAACAGATAGACAGAGACAGAGAGAACCCAGGAGTGCTGGGGACATGGCTTTGAGGATAAAGTCATGCCATGTAAGTATCAGGATAAAACTTGGATCCCTAGAACCCAAGTCATAAGGACACGGGGCCACCTGTAGTCCCAGCACTCAGAAGATGACAAAGGAGTCTCCGGAGCATGCTGACTTGCCAGCCCAGCCCAGTTGGCAAGCAGAGGTTCAACTGAAAGACCCTGCCTCAATGAGGAAGACCAAGAGCAATGGGGGACCACTGCCATTGTCAGCCCCAGACTCTGTACATGCACGCACAAGTACCTGCACATGTGTGCCCTCACCTCGACATACACACACAAGCACACAAAAGCAGCTCAAAAGTACAGTTGGAAAAAGAAAAGAAAACCCATGACACTTGTTTTATAGTGTGCATTTGTAGGTTGTGTTAGGGGAGACAGACCGTCCAGAAACAAATATTCAGAATTTTACTCTTAGACTCAAGTCCCCACTAATTTCCTCAAGAAGAAATGATTAATGTGCACCCATTCCTGGGGCAAGAAAGAGTATGCAGGGTGACAGAAAGATAGGGTCCCTTGCGTCTCCTGGGGAGTGAGGTGGGGCAGGCTTTGCAACTAGGTCTTTATAATAGAGAACATGAAAGAAAGAAAAGAAAAAAAAAGGCCAGACAGTGATGGCACTCATCTTTAATTCCAAGACTCAAGAAGCTAAGGCAGACAGATCTGTAGATGTAACCATCTTGTTAAATAAGAAGGGGGGGGGGGGGGTCCGCTCTGGTTCACAGTTTGAGTCCATCTCAGTGGGGAAGTCACAGCAGCAGGAATGTGAGGCAGCTGGTCACATCCAGTCAGGAAGCAGAGAGACAGTGCTGGTGCTCAGCTCCCTTCCTCCATTTTACCCAGTCTGGGACTCTAACCCGTGGAATGGAACCACTCACCTTTAGGGTGGTTCTCCAACTCATTTAACCTAACCCAGATAACCCCTCATCTGCATACTCAGAAATCTGTTTCCAAGGGGATTCTAAATCCCATCAAGTTGACAGTCAGGGTGAACCATCACAGTGAAACTGGCTTACCTTAGCTTGTATTTAAGTAACTTGGCATATTATTTGTTTTGTTTTCTCCAGGAAGTCTCAAGGAGCCCAGGCTTGCCTCAAATTCCATACATTCCCAAGGATTGTCTTGAATTCCTGATCCTTCTGCCTCCACTTCTCAAGGGTAGCTCCAAACTTCATTTCGGTTCCCTGTCGGGGCTTGTACCCCATCTTAGACCCACGGCCCCTGCAAGGGTTGCTCCACCAGCTGTCTGCCTTCATTAACCCATAAACTCCACCAAGGTAGCAGCCACACCCCTCACCTGACTCAGTGAATACAGTGAATGCAGAATAAGCCTGACTCAAGCCAGCTCCAGAGATGTGTACATTTCCAGGGAAGCCTGTACCATAACCATCACCATCAGACAGTGTTGGCTCACTGATGTGAACCCTGGGTTCATCCTCAGCTCAAAAAAAGAAAATAAAAGCTGAGGAATGGTGGTGCACGCCTTTAATCCCAGCACTAGGGAGGCAGGTGGATTCCTGATCTACAGAAGTTCTAGGTCAGACTCCAAAGCTACAGAGAAATCCTGGGGGGGGGGGGGGGTAGGTGTAGAAAGAAAAAAAAACACAAAACACTGTTCTCAAAGGCTTCCCTGACCCCCTAAAATCTTTATGGACACCACACCCCAAAGGGTCTGTCTAGTGCTGACCTTCTCAGAGACTTCTAGAAAACAGGCAACCCTCCAAGAGGTCAGGTGTGTAATGCCAGGGGCCCCCTGGGCCTGAGACCAATGATCACGTGAGGACAGCAGGGTCAAATGCCCTGTGGTCCAGAAGCCTCTAGATGGCAGTGCCCAGCCAGAAACAGTCTACAGTAGTACAGGGAACGGGAAGAGGGAAGGACACCAGAGAAGGGCTGCCAGAAACCTAGGACGGTTCAGAGATAAAAAGATACCACCAGGGAACCAGCCAGCGTCCACTAATGAGCCCAATGAATGGAAAAAGAATTATCAATAAGATACTACAAGCACTTATTGAAGCCCTGCTCAGTCACTGCCAGACAGAAAGCCGGCACTGTTGAGTTCTATCCTACTTTGAACACTTCCCCATTGTGAGATTTCCTTCCACAGCATAATTAGTCCCTGGGTAAAAAGTTTTTAGGCTCTCACCTTCCCTCTCCTACACCAAGTGATGCACACCTGACACCACTTCATAAGAATCAGCTTTCAGCATTATTTCTTTAGAATGTAGGGCAGAAACTATATGATAACATCAAAGCCTAAGGCCCTTTTATTTTCCTTTGGGTTTTTTGAGACAGGATATCAGTATGGAAGCAAGAATGGCTTCAAACTGACAATGATTTGCCTGCCTCAGCCTCACTAGTACTGACATGAACCACAACACCAGGCCTGTTTGTTGGCTGGTTCACTGAAAGCAAAGTCTTGCTATGTAGGAAGTCAGTCTGTCCTCAAATTCACAGCAACCTTCCCACCTCTACTTTCCAAGTGCTCTGTTTTTAAATTTCTACTCACCAACAAGATATCGCAGACACTGTCTCATCTATGTATTATCTATTTGAATTTCTAGCTCTAAAAGCCCATTTACATCCTTGTTTTCACTGTGTGGTATATTCTCACTGGTATACACAAGTGTCTGCTTGTGTGTCTGTGGACCAGGGGAGTAAATTTCTCTTTTTCATTTTGTATATGAGGGAGATGCATGTGCATGCTTGTTTTGCACAGGAGGCTAATATGCCCACTGGGCTTTCACATGGGTTCTGAGAATATGGCAAGTGTTATACTCACAAGACCATTTCCTCAGCCCCAAACTGGTCCCTATCACAACTCCATTTCCCTGAGTTTATAGTATGAACAAAACTTTACATTTATGCTGTATTTTAGGGAAATATTGTTTATTCCTGTATGCTTATAAATATTTACATACTGGTTCTGGAGAGATGGCTCAGCAGTTGGGAGCACTAGACGCTCTTTCAGTGGACCCAGAGGAGCCTAGTTCTAGGTGATCTGATGCACTCTCCTCTCCTCCACAAGCAGCACACACATGGTACACAGACATACAACAAACATTTATACACAAAAAAAACAATAACTGAACAGGTTTTATACATATTTACCTCATTGTCATTATTTTATTTGCGACAAGGCCTCAAGTAGTCCAGGCTGGCCTCAAATGCACTGTCTTAGACACTGACCTTGAACTTCTGTATTTTCTAGGTGGAATTAAAACTATGTGACCCCATACTAGGCTCTATGCAATGTTTCATATTACTACCAACTGAGCTACATTCCCAGCCCCATGAGTACTATTATAAATACTGAAGTTGTTAAATTCATGTAAGCCTCAAAACAATTTGAAATTTAAAACCATTATTACATTTTACAGACAAGGAAGCTGAGGTAGGAAGTTAACTAGGTTTGTTCAAGGTCATGCAATCCACTAAATGCTGAAGCCAGATTCAAATCCTGCAGTTTACCTCCAGAGACTGAATCTTAGCATTTAGTCATACCCATTCACATGTGCATGTGGGGCTCAGAGAACAGCCCTGAATGCCAGGTTTTCCTTCCAAGGTATTTGAAACAGGGACTGGTTTTGTTTGTTCCTATTGCATACATACCATGCTATCTCAAGCTTCCAGGTCCCCTCTGGGATTCTGCCTGTAGTGGTTTGGATGAGAATTGTCCTGATAGGCTCATATATTTGAATGTCTCCAATTAGTTGGACTGTTTGGGAAAGTCTAGGAAATGTGGCCTTGTTGGAGATGTGTCACTGGGGCAGGGCTTTGAGGTTTCAAAAGCACATACCTGGCCCAGAATGTGTCTCAGTCTTTCTGCCTACATGCCTGCAGATGGAAGCTTTCAGCCCCATGCCTGTCCCCCGCCTGCTGTCATGCTGATCATATACTAACCCTCTCAAAGTGTAAGCAACACTCCCAATTAAATGCTTTCTTGTTTCCTTGGTCATGGTGTCTCCTCACAGCAACCAAACAGTAACTAAGACAACTCCCTTCCCGGCCCCCACCTAGGAACGCATATGCACATGTCCATGGAGCCTGGGGATTTGAACTCAGGTTCTACCTAGAAAAGCTTTATCCACTGAGCCCTTATCCTTAGTCCTACATCAGCCATTCTAATATGTGTGTGTGTACATATACCTAGATGATTTTGTGTGTGTGTGTGTGTGTGTGTGTGTGTGTGTGTATATACACACACACACAAGCACACTAAGCTTTATTTAGGAAATCAATCTCCCTCCATTGTGCATGATACACAATGGCCAAGGACATCAAATAACCTCAGATGTTAATCTCCCATGGGATCTTAAGCAGGATAGAGATATCACACAGAGTCCAAGTTTGAGAAAGACCATCTTCAAGCAAGTTCCTCAGCCTTCGTGAGCTGAACAGGTGCACAAACTTGCCTCCAGATTACCAAATGGTACACGTATTCAAAGCACCCAGGAGGGTTAATCAGTAAGCAGGATGACATTCCTGCAAGACTAGCCTGCTTCCTGTTTGTTTCAGCCCCACCCTCAGAGCCCAGAAAAGCTGGAGCCGGCTTTGCTTGACCATTGACTATGTGTCCGGCCAATGGTTAATAGGTTTGTACCCTAAGATAGAACCTCTGGAGGGACTTTGGAGGCAGAGCACTGGAGAATGGCCTGAGGATCCCACCAGCTCCTTCATCCGAGAATGAGGACAAAAGAGACCTGAGAATAAGTACTTAAGAGAATAGCTCCTGACAACCAGCCCTAGCCCAAATTGGGAGGGGAGAGTGTGGAGGGGTGGGGGGCTGAGCAGCTTCTTAAAGTTCCAGCCTCACTCCACTCTCCTGGTGACCCAGGCCGAGGTGTGTGTGTGTGTGTGTGTGTGTGTGTGTGTGTGTGTGTGTGTACATATGCATACAGGTGTGTGTGCTTTCACTCTGGTCAAATCAGACACAGAAACAGGACAACTCCAATTCCTTCCAACATTGTCTCAAAAAAAGATTCACATGACTGTCCTTAAACAGAAGCCCACTCGGAAATCTACCATCCCCAAGGAGCCCCCCATCTGTGCCACTTACCTGTTAGACCTCGCATACCCACCCCTTTAAGACTGCATGAATTTCAGGTCAGAGTATTGTGACCCAGTTTGAGACAAACTGAAATGAAAGCCAAGATGAGGAGACCAGTGATGACCATTGGGAATGAATCCCTAGGACCCTGGGGGCTGGAGAAGAGTGTAGCTTCAGAGAACCAAGTCTTGGTGAGGGAACAGGAAACAGTCCCTTGGGTTCAAATCACGCCTCAGTCCAGATTTCATTATTAGCCCCCGACATAGGAGGAACTATGGCTTTAAGGGTCTGGTAGGCGGGCCTTACTGCTTCCCTGGAAGCAGCTTAGAGACTTTTTCTCTGCGTGCCTCCACCCAAACAGGAAGTGAGTCACCAAAGAATGTAGGGTTCCTGGCTGTAGGGTCTTCAGGCTGACCTTGAATGTCCCCCATTGGGAATCCAGCTTTGTGGGGCCCTGACTCCAGGGTGAGAAAGACTTCAGCATCGCTTGCCTCCCTGGGTGGTATGCAGCTTTTGGAAGGTCTTAGAATCATCCAGAGCACCACACCCAAACTGTACAGGGTCATGTAAATTTCTTGTTCAGGTCCTGGCCAACAGTTTTTTTCTTCCTCACTTACAGATGAAACACTGAGGCTCACCTCCCCATACTACCCACTCCTGTCCCAAATTTAGGCTGAACAGGAACCATCCACAAGTACTTTCTCGACAGACCAGAGATTGGATAGACCTGGGTTCTGATGATTCAGCCATTCCCTTAACCCTTCAGTACCGCATTCTTCTCATCTGCAAAATGGGAAACCCATTAATAAATATGTACTCCATGAGTCAAGGCCAACCAGGCTTATGCAGACACATTAAAAACTGAACTAGGAAGTAAAAACATCACAAAACACGATGAGAAAGCCAGAATTTTGCACTAAAACTTGCAACTGGGGTAAAGGAAGGCTCCAGTGGATCAGACCTAAAGCTCTCTCTTAACCCACTGCAAACTCCAGCCCTGTTTCTGAAGGGCCAGACAGGTTCCAGGGACCTAGAAATAACCTACATCTTCCTTTTCAAGGGTCCTCCCCAGAGACTGGTCCCCTCAGTACTCTGTGCAATCATGTTAATCGAGTCCCCAGAACATGGAGTTTTTCTGGCTTCTAAAGGTGCTGAAAACCCAATCCAAGGTGGAGGATGCAAGGGGTAGGTTTAAAAATATTAATTAGATGCACTGGCTGTAGTATGTGCACCACCCACTCTGTTAGCACTGTACTGAAGGTGGAAGCAGTGCTCCTAACAGTCCACATGAGGATAGAGGCTTAGGCAACCTGTTCATGGTGATACCACAAAAACCTCCAAGCAAGCTAGTCTTCTCATCCAGGAACAAGTTCCTCCTCAATTCTCTCAAGAGAAAATATGCCAGGGCCATTTTGAGGGTGGTACTCCACTAATTCAGCCCTCAGACAAGCTTCAGGCAGTAGCACATTCCATCTTCACCCCCAACATCTTGTCTACAAAGAAGGGAGAACTTCACATGAAGTTTGTAACTGCTTCTGTATCAGGATTCCTGGTGAGTTCTAGAACCAAGTCTTCTCTGTTGTACCCATCAGGCTTGACCTTGGTCCAGCTTCCCTCATAGCTGCTGTGGCTCCAGGTGTACCTGCACTAGATGAATTGCTGGGCAAGAACTCACCTGCACCTGTTTGTACACACCACCAACATAGTATCATTTAAAAATATTGACATAAATGGATAGGACTCAAAACTTCCTTTTACTTAATTCAGCTTTGGGGATGGGGACAGAGATAGCCCATCCTTTGATCTATGTGCTTGCAGTCATAGGCAGTGAGTCCAGGAGTCTGTTTTAAACCCCAAGGTAACAGAGAATTGCCATGCCACGCCAGGTCAGGTGACTCATCACACCCTCTTAAGCCAGTGCCAGCTTCCTCTTGCCCAGCCCAGTGTTGAAGCCTGCCCCCAGAAGAATGCAATGGTCACACTGCATAGTGTTACTGGTCACCTGCATAGCAACCTGGCAAGAGGCCAACCTAAACACTCCCTCTGCAGAATATATCAGAAGTTCCTGATTGGTGGTTCTCAACTGGCAGCTCTAAGTATCTCAGTGGCTAAAGCCCCACCTTATCTAGTTTTTCTGGGGTACAGCTTGAGAAAAGCTGATTCTAATATATGCATTTAAAAATCATTAAATTGGAGGGAATAGAGTTCTTGAAGAGTTGGAGGCTGGGAACTGGCACAGAATCTCAGAGAGCGCCCCCAGAATCCAAGGAAACTTCGAGAAGCAGAAAGAGGATATGCACATCTATCAGATAGTGTCCAAGTATCTGTAGACATCTTCACAACAGGCTCCAGGCAGGGCTGAAGGGTAAAGCAGCTAGGGGCAAAACTGGATTCTCATCCATACCCCAACCCCAATCCATGCTTTTAACTACCCTTGTTCTTGTTTCTTGAAAATATAAAGGCCCAAGAGGAGGGAAACAGTGGGGGGGGGGGGGGGAGATTAAAAGGCCACTTTTTAGTCTACTTACTCACCCATGAAATATCCATACCCTCCGCTGGGTGTTGTTGCTCATCCAGGACCTAGGTTCTCACAATGGTGGTGATGTTGCTAACACAGCATGTTTAGTAAAGTACCCAAAACTACAGAATCCATCATCCAGAAGGGTGAATGCTGATGTCTGAGGCTCGTTTATCAGCAGGCATGTGTATAATGTGTATGTATTCTCAACTGTCTCGGCAGAGGAGCTATTTTTCCATTGGAGATCATGATCCAAAATGTGAGAAACCAAGATGAGCAGGAAGCAAGCCTTCATGTACAGAGTGTAATGTGTAATGCACACAATTCTGTGCAACCTTAAAACACTTGGCAGTTACAGAATTCTACTGCACCTCAAAATCCAATGTCCACTGTGATCCCAAGGCTCATCACAGCAAGAGACTCATGAAGAGCAGCAATCCACTTCTTACCTCTGCAATCAGGGACTTTAACAAGGGACCCTCCACCCCATGCCCAGATCTCAGCCCTAGCACCTCCACCAATGGTCTGGGAATTTTCTCAAAGATGGCCCATTCCTGGGTGGATTTAGTGACATCTGCATTCTAAGTACACAAGTAAATACTGAGGCCACTGGGTCCCCAGGGGCTGAGACAGCCTAAGTACCTTTAAGACCTTCCTGGGCAGGGTAAAGAACACCACTCTGGGCCTGCAGAATCTCTTGATGCCTATGTTGGAACTCTCCAAGGTAGTTCCAGATGACTGGAGCCCAGGACACCCTGCACCCACTAGACCTGGAACACAGGAACACCACAACACCCAACAGTTCCATCTGCAGTGCTGGAAACTACCTGCATTCCCTGCAGTTTAAGGCAGACAGCACTCAGAAGACCCTACACCTAAGGCCAGAGGCACACCACACCTTCTACCTGAGGATAAGTACTAAAGTGAGGTAGCCTACACCTTGTTCACCCTTGGCACCTTCCTACAATGGCACCCAGCCTTGAAAAATGCTTCACATATGGACAAGCCCTTGTTCTGAAAACTAACACTCCACAGCACACAGCTTCAGTTGTTTGCTGCCCGGCCCTCCCCTTTCCAACTGCCCCTGGGACAAGTTGAAATCAATAAATCAGCCAACTAGAATACTTTCTTCATGGCTACATCCAGGAGTGACTTATAAACAAGCCAGGAGTGGTAGCTCAAGCCTATAATTCCATCACTCAAAGGGCTAAGACATAAAGATCACCTAGGGTTCAAGGCCAGCCTACAGTGCAAGACTGTCTCAAAACTAAAATAATTTATAAATATTTAGAGAATTGTTTGAAAAGTTACTCTTCAAAACTCTGGGGAGGGTGAGAGAGAAAATAAGTCAAAAGGCCTTTATGCTGTCTGGAATTTAAATTTTCTTCACACAAAAAATATCTACGTGTTTATTTTTCAATGATCAATAATAACACACTAGAAAAAAAATTAACAACTATCAGTCACATTCCAGAATTTTCAAGAGCTCACCAAACCAATGTGAAAATAAACATGGACATAAATGTTTCCAACTCTCAAGGAACTTAAGAAAAATCACATTTTTCACCCAGACTTGTTTCAGAGATGATAAAACTCGACCAGGAAAGGAAAAAAAGCTGTAGGTAAGCCAGGCGTAGAAGTCACGCATCATTAAGTTGATCCGATTCCTTCACAGAAGCCAAATTAAAATTCCAAGGTCTGCTGCAATGAAGCCTAGATAGATCCCCAAAGTTAGCCGAGATACTTGCAACAGACCTTGTGATCGTGTCAAGACAGGGTTAACCTGTGTCTCTGCCAAAAGCACATTGCCAGAACTCATCAGTATTTTAAACATGATTTCATTTGAATTGGTAACTTCCTTTTGTGGTAGTTTTTATTCTACAGAGCCACAGTATCACTTTATAAACAGACTAAAACTCACTACCATAGACTAGGCTGGCCTCAAATTCATGGTGATCCCCAATGCTGGGGGAGCTAGCCTATCCCTGGCCTGAATAATTTCACCTGTAGAAAGTTCTTATAAAACTTAGACCAGAATAGTCAATACTGTATTATGACTAATTATGAAAAGCTGGAATCTACATAAAAAATACTCCAATTTCCACCATATTCTGATGGGAAACAATCTGTAGAACATAGTACACTTCTGTAGCTTCTCAACTCTACTGAAGAAAACAACATAAGCAAAGCTACCAGAAAAAAAAAAAAAAATCGAAGAGCATCCACGAAACTACACACCGTGCTGGAACCTCCACGCCCACTGAGCACAAGCTACTGCCTACTTTTTGGACAAAGAGCAAGCAGATCGCATCATACAAAGTCAAGTCCCAACTTTGCCACAAGCATGCCAGCCACATGGCCTATGACACACATCAGTCTCAAACCTGTTCCTCTCAAATCATGTTCCCACATAAACTTCACATACTAATTATTCTAGACTCCAGTCCATAAGCTCCCTTTTCCAGGTGAGGATACCTGGACCAAAGTTGTAATTTTTTTTTTTTTTTTTTTTTGGAGCTGAGGATCTACCACTGAGCTAAATCCCCAACCCTGTAACAGCTTTTAGAAAGGTCACAAGCACTATACATGTGTGACATGGATCTCCTTTGTTTCCAGAACCTCCTTTAACCAATAAGGAGGTGAACATTTCCTTTTAAATAGGATTCCTGTGACCTAAATCCAAGTAGTGTGCCTCATAGTGGCACAGGCCTGTCACCCCAGAACTCAGGAAGTGAAGCCGGGAAGATTAGGTTCAAGATCAGCCCCAGGGCTGGGCGGTGGTGGAATCCCAGTACTCGGGAGGCAGAGGCAGGTGGATCTCTGTGAGTTTGAGGCCAGCCTGGGCTACCAAGTGAGTTCAGGAAAGGCGCAAAGCTACACATGGAAACCCTGTCTGGGGGGGGAAGGGGGGGATCAGCACCAGATAACATGAGACTCTGTCTCCCAAAAAAAAAAAAAAAAAAAAAAAAAAAGCGCCACAAATAAACAGCCAGGTGGCACACCTTTAATCCTAGCACTGAGAGGCAGAGACAGGATCTCTGTGAGTTTGAGGCCAGCCTGGTCTACAGAGTGAGTTCCAGGACAGGGTACACAGGAAAACTGTCTGGGAAAACAAACAAACAAACAAACAAAAACAAAAAAAATTAATAATAATAAAAGTGGATCACTAATAAATATCTCTATGTGGATAGTAATCATACCTAGAACTTTAAGACTCTGTCCATGGTACTTCCTTAGGACTACCTACATCTCCAAGTAGAGAGGGTTTTGAAACCTTGAGATCTTGTACCTTTGGTCACAAGTTAGCTGTCCCTTTTCACATTCTAACTTTATGTGATTACATAGTTACTGGAACATAATGACCAAAACAAAACCGCAGACAAGCTCCTGCTGTCTTCTTGGTATTTTCAATGATTTATTCATTTTATGATTTAAGGTATATGTCACTACCTCAGTCAAGTAAACTACATTGATAGCCTTTAGATTTGGCCAAATATTCGATTAGTTTTGCTCTATAAAACACTGACCCCCTCAATAATATCTAAAACGCTGCAGTGGAGGGATGAACCTGGCCTATCCCTGCCAGTTCTAAAGAATCAGATTCTGGCTCACGACAAAGACTGAGGTCCCCCACACTCAAGTGCTTAGCCTTCAAGAGCAGCCCCTTCTGTTCTTGATCAGCTGAAAAGACCAGGCATGCACCATGCCAGTAAACCACAGCACTCAGGCAAACAAAACAGAAGGATGGCATGCCTGAGGTCAGACTGAACTACACAGAAAGACCTGTCCAAAAAACAAGACAGAAAAAATGAAAGTTGAAAAAGGCTGTTGTTTTTAAAAAGCACTATACAAGTATGTGGTCATCTTTGATACTTTGCTTTGTGGGTCTCAGGGTTATTCTATTTTGGTAGAACCTGGAAATAAAGGGACAAAGGAGGGAGGGGGCATGCTAATGACGTAAGGAAGGTACTAGATACTGAATGCAATGGAAAAAAAGTAACGAATGCTAAAGTTTTTAAAAAGTTTAATGGAGCCAATAATCGGCATATAAATTGTGTGTGGCAGACATTAGACCTGCTTTCTCTTACCAAAGAAAATGGCACGTTTTATCAAAATTTGACAACTGAGAATAAAGGGCACTGAGATTCAGCTTCAGAGCACCAACTTAAATCAAACAACCAAGAACATCGTTATTCAACTTGGACAGAGGAAACAGAACCAAGGCAGGAAGAGATGAAACATGTTCCTCTGTCTCAAGTCCCTTAGGAATAGGAGTTCTGGCTTCTTGTCAGCAGCCATCACACCATCAAACCCCAATTGCAGAATCTATATTCACAGCCACAGAAAAGCAAAAGTGAACTCTGTGTCTTGGTTTATCCCAGGGAAGCCTGGAAGTACATGTGATGCACAGGCTTGTCCGTTTAAGGTAAAACGCCACATTGCTGTAATTCTTCCTGCTTTTTAAACAAACAAAAGAAAGCTCCACTTCTGCAAAAACTGAGAAATATCTTACTTTCATTCCTAGTTTGAATATGGATTTCAGTTTTAAATAAGGGCTATATCTATAATGAATACAGAACTTCAATTCACACAACATTCCTAACATTCCACTCACATCCCACTCAGTCAATAATGGTTAACTTAGCAAGGTCTCTTCACAGAAAGATATTATTAAATGGCTGACAAAATTGCAAACTTTTAACAAAGTGCTGTAATTATCAGAAAACCCCTTACACTGATTTGCCATGGTTATTAAGGATAAAAATATAAGTAACTGAACTGGACTACAAGTTTGCACGGAAACATTTTCACTGTCCTACTTGATATATAATATAACAGGATAGAATGGATCACAGTGCCTGGCAGGCTGACATCAGTCTTCTAAATAGACTACCATTCAGTTTAGGTAGTAAAAATGCAGATGAAACATGCTCTAAAATGTTGTAGCTACAAGAGGTCTTATATTTACCCAAAGAGGACTCCAAGAGCTTTTCTTTGGGTCTACCTAACATCTAGAGAATCTCCATGCGATCTCATCTTTTCCAGAATGAAATTCCAAACTGCACTTCTGAGAGGAATGGAGGGACAGGAAAAGTTGGGTTTTGCTATTTAAGTTACGTTCACATTAGTAGCAGATAAAATATATTTATCATCATCTTCCACCCACTATGACAACTACACACAGTAGGGCATCCATAAAAAAACGCAAAAGAAAAAAAAAAAAAAAAACCACTAAAGAATAAATACCTACTCCCACCATCCACTTCCTCTCACTACTACCAAACCAAAAAGGAAGCCCACTCTCCAAGATCATGACCTCCAAGGTCACTTTGAATGCAGTTTGTGTTTAACCGTAAGTAAAGTACCCGGCGGCGTAGGAAGTAGTACTTGTTTTAAAACTGAGTATCTGAAGCCTACAGGATTATTCTGGGGACAGGTTAATAATATTGCTATTTTCAGAGCACTAACACACACGAAGTGAATCCAATAAAGTTCTGTGTATTGATTCAGTATTAAGTATTACTTGCATGACCATCATAGCACCTCTTTACATCTCACAATCACCAGAGTTAAAACTGTTTTGAAAACTGAAAACTGGGCATAATCTGATAATCAGAAATTGCACACTATCACGAAGGAAACCAGGTGTGTGGTTCAATGTGGCTGCAAAAATGGAAGCCTGCAGATCTGGCTTACAAGCCAGATCAAGGTTTTAGACAATTGTAGGAACCTGGCAATACTGTTTAAGCAAAAATACTCAATACAGCAGGAAACGGACCAAAAAATAAAAATAAGAAAGCATTCTATAACCAAATAAACATCTGATATTTCCTTTCCCTTTGAGAATAAATACAGTAAGGTCACTTTTAGCCTTGGAACGGATATATGTTTGCCTATGATGATCTTGCTAATGACTACACAATTGTCTCATGTCCTCTGCTAGGATTATAGTTTGAGAAAGCCATAGTTACAGGAGGCATCTACTGTAATTACCTAAAACTTCCTTTTATGGCAACCAATAGAGAATTCACTTGTTTTAAACAGTGAACAAGGGAAGATGGCCTCATGTTTCCTTTGCAATAATAGTATATGTTGAGGATCGAGTGGCTTTCAAGCAGCATGGTGGGTGTGAAAATGTCTGCAGTTTAGAGCATTCTGTTGCGTTTATGAGTTGGTGAGTCTGTAATGACATCGCCACACTGGGCTGAGGTACGCTTTCTAGTTCCACCATTGTCCAAGTGGAGTGCCATTTCTTCTGTTATGAAAGTGTTCAAATCGACATCATGGAGTCCATTTCTCCTTCGACTAGCATTCGGTCCACTGCTTACATGTGTAGGAGAGCCTGGGGTACTCGAACGCACGCTTATACTAGCCATTGCACCACTAAGACCTAGGAAGAAGAAAAGAGGTTTTAGAGTTGCTCAATTAGTTGGCCCTTTTGAAAGCAACCCACTCTACTTTCCATGTTGTCACAGTGTCAAAGGGTGCCTGCTGGTTTTCTTTGTACAGAGTCAGCAGTGAATAGTTTATTCTGTAAGGAATCATCTGGCTTTGACCTACATTTTCTTGCCAATACAACCATTATTCATAATAATGGCAACTAGCAATGATAGAAAACTAGATGTATCAAGCACAGTGCTAGGAATGCAAAACAAGATTTGAGATTCTCCCATCTATTCCATTAGGCAAGTACTATATACAATTTACAGACCAGGACAGGAAGTACTTGCTTGAAGCAGGACATTTTGTTTGGTCCAATGTTACCATTCTTAACAATCTCTCTGATGTGTCTGTGTCTATGTATGTAGAAAAAGCAAGAAAACATTTCTAGGTCTGAGTAGGCTTAGTCCAACAATCCTTTTAGATGAGGTGACTGTATAATGTATCATCACAAACACTCTATTAAGCCTGAAAATCACTGTTAAAAATTATACTGGACAAACAAAACAGGGCTCTATCATCATCCAATGTCTGGGCCTTATCTGGCAGACACCCTTAAGATAGCACAAGAGCCCAAGCCAGTATCATCCCTAATTCTTCGGGGATGAAAGAGTAAGGAAGGGTGAGGTAAAGAAACCTACTTCATGCTCAGGTTCTTAAATCCAGACTATGTCCCAGCACTGACTCTGAACCTTCGTTGCTTAGAACAGGAGCAGCTAAAGAATGAAACATGCATCCTATTCTGGATGTTCAGGATAAGCCTGTAAAAGGCATGTGCCTGACCAGAACACATGAACTCTAACATTAAAAGTTTAAATTCTAGTATGGATAGTACATTTCCCATCTCATGAATTTCTCCCTCACTTAGATTTTGGCGCTGCATGAATAAAGATAATCATCTAGTATCACTGGTATTTCCCAGAGTAAGAATTCTACCTGATCCTTTAAAACAAACTTCTAAGTTTGATCTAGTAGGGCCATACTCCTTATTTTGAATTCTGAAAAAAAAAAAAAAAAAAAGTTTGAAGATTAAATAGAAAAGGAAGGACTATGCACCTACCAAATCAAATCCTTATTGTTCAAAGACTTCCTGTAGACAACATTCTCCATCCACAACAACTTCCCATTCTGCCAGGAGTCACCCAAGCAGGCCCCTCATTGTAACCCCATCAGGATGCACTCTTTTTTACAATGGTGATCGGGGGAAATCAAAAGTATGCCTCTTTACCTCTCTACCTTTCAAAGGTCAGCATTTGCTTGGTTTTGGTTTTCTTTCTTTGGGGTGGAGGGTACTGATCCTTGGCATGCTTCCCAGATCAGGCACTGTCAGTCCTCAAAGGAACCCTCAGATGTACAGTCCATTCTGCAAGCCAAGACTACAGTACAAAAGTATCCCCACCCCACCCAAGGTAACAGGCAGCAAGCAACAGCTGAATCTCAAGGCAAACAGGGAAAGGGGAGTCTATACACTAATGAACTGTTACACTGCCTCCCCTAATACAACAATATTAAGAGGTTCAAACAGAACTGCCCTATCTCAAAAATCTGTCTGTCTCTGTCACACATACACACACACACACAATTTAAGTAGTTTTAGGGTTTAGGGATAGCCTGCCTTTTAGGCTTGCCTTGACAGCTGCTCACCCGCCCTTTTTATCCTACCATAGATTCATTGTGTACCACCAGTATCAATAATTAGTGGTTCTTTCTGAAGTCAGGACTGTTTGGGTTTGTTTCTTTGTTTTAGTTTTGGTTTTCCAGACTTTGCTCAGCCAGAGTCCATAAGGCTCACAACTCTCCTGAGGTTACTAACTCTCCTTCTCCCTTCTGGCCTCATGATGGTGCTTCCCTCCCACTTGAAACTTCCCACTGCTTCCTGCCCCCCCACCACAACTAGCTGCTTCCTTCTGCCCTGTTGTCAGACAGGTATGACACACAGTGGAGGCTCTGCCACCCCTCAGCTTGCATTCCCTATCTCGCTCTCCAAGGCCCTCTCTTATTTCTAACTGCTTCCTGAACAACTCAGACTTAATAGCTCCAATGACAAACAACACTTCTTTATCCTCAACACATAGCCTTAAACAAACAAATGCAAGAAAACCAAAATCTGGGGCTTATACAGCACATCTCGTCCTATGGGCAGGCTTTCTATTATCTGAAGGATTTAACATAGTGCCTGGTACATAATGCTCACAGAACTCTGATAAAGAACAATGCTTCAGAGTCCTGCTCCACACTTCAAAACTCATTGAAATTCGGGACTTTATTTCAGGAAATAAGCCCAGGTTGCTGGCTGATCACTTAAATCAATGCCATCACTTTAAACTCAACTATCCCAAAGTTGCTGGGTATTTTATTATCCCTACCATTAACAACTTGCTGAGAAAGCTGTGCTTTTCTTCCTGACCCTACTACAGTCAGTAACATCCTACTAGATGGTACCCAACAGTTAACGTAGCTGTCTGTACCTTCCCTACCCTTTCTGTAAGTAGATCAGGGTAGCCTCACACACTACCTACACTGCCTGCCTGAATCTTCCTCCTGAAAGCTGGAACTGAAGACATGCAAGGACCACTACACCCAGCCTTTTCTCCAGTGGGTGTGTTTGTTTGTTAAAACAGGGTCCTACTGTCTGTAGTTCAGGCTAGCCTCAACCTCACAACAATCCTGCCTTAGCCTCCCAAATGCTGAATTAGAGTCAAGAGCCACAATGGCCCTAGGATGCAGAGGTTCTATAATAATTACACTGTAAAATCTGAGAGCTAGGCAATTAAACTGGGCTACTTTAATAATTCAGGATCCCTTTTGCAAATGAAACTACAAGGGGATTTCAATGAACCAACTCCTATCTTTCATGAATGTTCATGGTGGTAGTGACTTAAGACTCAAAGCACCTACCCCATCAAGGAGTGGACTAATCACCTCCAGTGAATATTTATTGATTCAACTTCTCCATGAAAAAGAAAATACATCATGCAGCAATTTGGCCAATCTGAAAATCCTCATAACACCTGGAAAATCATCTTTCTCTATAGAGAACTGGTTTTAGCACCATGGTCAGGTCACCTATCCTCAGCTATGACAATCTTCTCAAAGTCTGAGTCACTAATCTTCCCCAAAGATTTTTCACAAGTGTCAAAAACAAAAATTAAGATTACAACCACAGGGAAATAAGCACTTTAAACAGCCCAAATTTTATTTTGAAAACCAGTGACAGCTACTGAAGCTGCTTGATTCAGGAAACCTTGCTAAGCCACATGAACACAATCAGCCCATACAAGCACAGAAAATCTAAACATGCTTCAGAACTAAAAAACTAAGTTGTACATCCTTAGAACATACAACTTAATTTCTACCAAAAACATTTTAAAAAGGACTATGGAAATACTATTTGACAAAAACAGAACAGGTAGCATTAGACAGAAAAGTCTCAATTGCTTAACATAAACTCACGTTGTAATGTTTCTGCATCCATCTGAAATGAGTAATTTTTTTTTTTAAGCTCAGGATGATTTAATCATTCATTGAAAACTCCCAGTGGAGTGGAAACAAGTTGGCAGTCCAGGTTATAGGAATCCAAGTTACATGAAAAATCATTAAAAATAGCACATCACTATTATTTTCAAGCCATGGTCATCATTTCATGCTTACTCTAATACGGAGATGTTGTTTGCATAATTGATTACATAAAACTCCAGTTTCCCAGCATTAAGTCCTGGAGAGAGAAGGAGCAAATTCCAACCCAGGAAACCTCACAGGAGGAGGCTGCTCTCCTGGCTTTCAGCACCTCAGATCTCTCTGAAGAAAGTCAGCCCTAGAAGTGCACGAGGTGATCGTAAATCATAGATTCAGGCCTCTCTGCAGACTGCTAAGCCAGCATTATCAGGGGTCGGGGTAGGGGTGGGTCTAAAATCCCTCAAACTTGAAGTGGTATCAACCTGCCTGGGAGACCTTTTAGTTAGTATTTTTCTTCCTTGGAAATGAATTGTACACTCAAATGTGAGTGCTCCCTGTACAATGTGCTGAGTGAGGTACAAGCACTTGCAATGTCAATGTCATGTAGGTGTTTTGGAGTTCAGTCATTAAAAAAAAAAAAATAGTAGTAACTCTACCAGGAAGGTTCTGGTCATTTAAAGTAGATACCACTCCCCACCCCAATCTGTAAATTGTAATACTGAATTTTTATTGAAGTAAAGCACACTAAATCAAGCCAATTACAAAGGTACATGTGTCACACCAAGAAAACATTTTCAGTTATACCAGCAGCCCAAAATGCTTTCCATGTATCAAAGACAGCCATTTTTCAAACAGTTTTAATGCCACAGGGAAAAAGGTTCACGACGTTAAGTGAGAAAAGCAAGATACAGTACCATATATGCAGTATGATCAACTGTGAAATAATATTTATACATTGAAAAAAAACGACTAAAAGAAAAATGCATCATTTGGCTCTATGTTTCTTTAGAGTGAAGTCACAAGATACTGAACCTTTCTGCTTGGGGAAATTTTCCAAAATGAAACTCAGATAATTCAACTGTTTAAATAGCTACCAACAGATTACTGAATAAGTATTAGAGTAAGTAAACTGGCTTTGAGACCTACATAGCCTTAATTCTTCCACTACAATATCCAACAAAATGTTATTACAAGTTCAAGAAAATTCTGTCTTACTAATATTGGAAGCCTAATCTTTCTCCAAAACCTTTGGTTATTTAATATCTATCCTTGATGTACAGAAAATATCAACTTTTCATCTGAAATTAATGTGATTATAAGTGCCCTACTGTAATTTTCTTGGTCTTGAAGGCTGGTTTGAAGGAAAAAACAATAGTTCCTTCAGAGAGCTGGGCAGTGGTGGCCCACGCCTTTAATCCCAGCACTCTGGAGGCAGAGGCAGGTGAATCTCTCTGTTTGAGGCCAACCTGGGCTACAGAGTGAGTTCTGGACAGCCAGGATTGTTACTGAGAAACCGGGTCTCAGAAAAAGAAAAAAAAAAAAAAAAAAATTAAATGTAAATGATTAGGAGATTACTTTGGGGCTGAAATCTCTTACACCAAGTTCCAAGTATGTGTTTTAGACTGTTGCTGAAAAACTATCAACAGTTCAAGTACTCCAACAAGATGCACCCGGGTACAACATTCAAAAAGCACTATAACATTACACACAGGAGTGTTTCCTCAGTAGAGAAAAAAAAAAGGGGTGCCTGCAGGCTGTGAAAGATGAACAGACATCAACAAACACTCAGGTTGGTTCTAGCCAATCCCCTGACATTAAAAAAAAAAAAAAAAAAAAATTGCAGTTTCTTCTATACTATCTCATCACTTTAAGAACTTTTAAGCATCTGTGTTAGCTCTCAAAATATAGCTCTTGCTGGGTGGTGTTGGCAGCGGCGCACGCCTTCAATCCCAGCACTCTGAAGGCAAAGGCACGCGGATCTCTGTGGATCTCTGGGCATTCGAGGCCAGCCTGGTCTACAAAGTAAGATCCAGGACAGACACCAAAACTAACTACAGAGAAACCTTGTCTCAAAAAAATAAACGACTCCAAAAAAACAAAACAAAACAAAAAGAGCAAAAAAAATACAGTTCTTATGGTTTTGCTAAAGCATCAGAAGGTATGGTAGAATGAATGCAAGAAAGGAAAAGAACCAAACAAAATATTAAAGTTCTTCCAAGTACTGTTCAAGTGTCTTATTTATCACAGGTCTCCTAAATGGAGTTATTTCTCTCTTTAAAAATCACTGTGCCACATATAAGCCAAAGAATGTTTCAAAAGAATCACTGGAAATCTGTGCTGAGAAGAAAATCTGATTGACTCATGCTGCCTAAAGTCACACCTTTCCTTCTGGGGTTCTTAAAGAAGGTAGCTATTTAATGCTGTGGGGGGGGAATTAGGAAATCTAGGTAAGAATTCTTGTCATATTTTATTACCACTAAATCAAAATTCCAATGACTGCTTTTTCTTACATGCCCCACCAGATTCTCTAGACCCAAGGAGCTGCCAAGTAACTTAACTGACTTAGGCTAAGGATGTGGCTAGGGATGGAGCTCAGTGCCAGCCAGAGTGCTTGTCTAGCATATGCAAGGAAATAGAGTAAGTAAATATCACAAGACTCAGACTTTTACCTCCCACCAAGCAAATGAGAAACACAAACACACACACACACACACACACACACACACACACACACACACACACACACACGACACTGCCTCAGATTGAGTCCTAAGGATTACATGCTTCAGGATGGTGTTAATTTTACCAGGCCAGACATTTCTTGAGATTAATCATTTTTACAGTTACCTGTTCCTGTGTCTGCAAAATAGCACCTGGTAAATTTACTCAAAGTAAATCTTCTATAGAAGTGCTAAACTACAGAAAGGCAACATAACATCTGCATATGTTTTTATACAGATATGCATTTTAAACTACAGAAATCAAAACCCATAACTAATCAGCAAACAAAACAAAGGGTTTTCAAATGAAAGGACTTCAACCTTCAAAGCTGAGGAGACTTTGTTATGACTTATTATGTGGGGATCCCCGAGTGTATCCTAGGCGTGCAGGGAAACAAGCCGGCATGCTAGGTAGATTCAGAAGTGGGCTGGTGGGCGACCCACTCCATGTGGGCATGGCAGCGGGGTGGCTGGTGGACATTCACAACCCAGATGCTACAGCCGCGCAGAAATAGTTTATTATGAAAGAGAGAAGATAGAAAAGAAGGAGAGAAGTTAAAAACAGAGAAGTTGGGGGGTACACACCTCGTGGGAGTGGAGGGAAAGAGAGGAAAAAGGGGCAGAAAAAGAGGCTTCTACGTCAGGATGCAGCAAGGCCCCAAGGGGTGGGATCAGAATATTAACAGACTTGTCCTAACTTACTAAGTAATCCTTTTTAAAGATACCTTTCCAAAGACTGGGGTATCTATCACTCAAGAGTAGAGCTCAAAACCCGAGTTTGATCATCAGCATGCATTATACACACGCAAAAATATCATGTGCCTGTAGTCTCAGCAATTGGAAAGGCTAAGGCAGGAGACTCCCTGATGTCCGAAGTTCAAGACCATTCTTGTCTACACAACAAATTCCAGTCCAGCCAAGTATGTACAGTGAGACCCTGTCTCCCAAAAAGAAACAAAAACAGTAATAATTACAACAAAAGATAGTTTCTCTCTTTTAATTTTACAATGTGTCATAAAGGCTCCACTGTCTGAGTTTACCAAGTCCTTCTCTCAAAGCCTTTTTCAACATAAAAATAACTAAAAATCAAGAACATGGTATCTTAAACCTAAAATGCCAAGTAAGAGCAGTAATCCCCACCAGTGCCAAAGGGATGTCCCAGCACGTATAGTCCTGAATCAGAAATAGTATATACTTCCAAGAACAACCTACAACCTAAGTCCAATGGGTTTAATTGTTTTACAAACAAGTCAAGAATGTCATGAAGCCGGGTGTTGGTGGCGCACACCTTTAATCCCAGCACTGGGGAGGCAGAGGCAGGCGGATCTCTGTGAGTTTGAGGCTAGCCTGGTCTACCAAGTGAGTTCCAGGAAAGGCAAAAGCTACACAGGAAAACCCTGTCTCGAAAAACCAAAAAAGAATGTCATGAAAGTTGTTTTTGGAATGAAAATAGTTATCTTTGGGGTTGGGGATTTAGCTCAGTGGTAGAACGCTTGCCTAGCAAGTTCAAGGCCCTGGGTTTGATCCTCAGCTCCAACAAAAAAAAAGTTATCTTTGATTTTTAAGAGTCAGTGTGGACCAGAGTTAGTAACCTACCTGTGTCACAAGATGATGAAGAGTGAAGCCTTAATAATTATCAGATGAGCACTCAAGTTTGTTTTAGTAGCATGCCTTGCCTCTATAATCTATGTATATTATATGCCTTCCTATTCTGCACCCTTGCACCTATGGTAACAACTCCAGAAGAGACTTCAACCTAAGTAAGGCTCCCCCAAACAGCACTAGCTTGAACAGGGCAACTGAGAACCAATTTCTCTAGCTTGTCCATAGAAATCAAGCTAAAAATTAAGCAATAAGTAGGCAAAAAACAAAACAAACAAGAACAGTAAGACAGGGGCTGGAGAGATAGCTCAGAGATTAAGAGCACTGGCTGCTCTTCCAAAAGGACCCAAGTCTGACTCCTAGCACCAGCATGGTAGCTAACAACCAACTGTAAATCTAGTTCCACTTCTGGCCTCCACAGGCAATGCACACAAAGAGTACACAGACATACATGCAGACTGTGTGTGTGTGTGTGTGTGTGTGTGTGTGTGTGTGTGTGTATTATTTACAAAAAATAAAAAAATAAAGCTTCAAATTAACTCTTGTGGAATGAAACCTGTAATTCACTACAGGTAAGGAAAAGACACTGTGACTGTCAGAGACAAGAACTTTTACACAGGATCATGGATAGATAGATAGGTAAGCAATCTGGTTTGGTTCTCATAGAGAGATCACTTTTACAAAGATGAGATTAGAGATTTTAAGCACATTGTCCAAGGTTGCAATAGGACGCATGGTCGACACATAAAAACTATGTACTTACTACTCATCCTACCACAGTAAGCCAAGGATACCTAAAGCTGGCCACAAATCATCCATCTTCAAAAACACTCATCCAGATTCATTCAAAGGAGAAACCCAGACAAATAAAATTTTAATTTTAATTTTTTTCTGAATTTTTTCTGAAATTACCTCAAGATCTTTCCCATCCACTTAGGTAAGCCCAGGGGAAAGAGGGGAGGGGGTTGGTTATTAGAAAAAGACACTCTAAAACTGTAATAGAGATAAGTAAGCAGGAGAACATATTTTAGAGCCAGATGGATCCCAAATAACCTATTCTATCATTAACTTGCTCTACCCTAATCAATTAGCCTTTCTCCATCAATGAACAAAAGAGGTGAGTATTAAATGAGGAACCTTTGGATTTGGTGTTGATACACAGTATACTAAAAAGCCCCAGGTCTACAATACAGGCCCTTGTAAGGCTAGCTAAAACTTCAAAGCTTGCCTACCTACACAGCAAGCTCCAGACCAACCCAGGCTCCAGTGAGACCAAGCCTCAAAAGATAAAAAAAAAAAAAAAAAATTTAAGTATATACCAAAGGCTAAAAGCACAATAAGTCAGTAAGACCTGTACAACAACAATACCAGCTAATACTCCAGGGTAGATGAGGGAAATCTCACAAGGACAAACCCTAAATGAAAGCTCCAAGTGGTCAATTGCTGCCAAGAGATTCAAGTCTTTAATCTCAAGTGGTCAGTCTTAAACACACAGAATGTGTTATAAACAGGTTACAGTTATTTATACATGTATATAAAACAGTAACTAAAGAAGTCAAATTTGAGAGGGGAGACATGGAGGAGTTGGAGGGGAAAAAATGGAGTGGGAAGATGTAAATACAGTACTCATGTATGAAACTGTCAAAAAAAAAAAAAAAAAAAAAAAAGAACTACCTCTCATGGTTTCATTTTCAGGTCCAGCAAGTTCCAGTTGTTCTAATGTGAGATTCCTTCCCAGGAATTAAACAGGTAACACGATTACTCCCTCTTTCCAAAGATTCTCGGTCCCCAAGTGGTGTTTACAGTCACTTCTCAGACCTCTGTATTTATCCTTACGGCAAATTCAGAAGCACAATTACACCATGTTCTGTGCTAGATTCTATGGTCTCAATTATCAGAAAAGTACAGCATCTGAACACAGTGAGACCCTGTTCAAGGAAAGCTTTAAGAACGAAAAGCCAGGTGTAATGAGACACATTTCCAATCCCAGTACTACAGAGGTAGAAGACCAACCAAGAGCTCAAGGCCCTTTCCGCATATTGAGTTGCAGACCAACCAATATATTGTAGTGTATTACTACATAACTACATTTAAAAGGTTGAGTTCTATGTCTGTCTGAACAACAGGAGACCCTGTCTTACAGTGTAAAAGAAATAGGAACAACAGGCCAGATGTGGTGGTGTACATCTGTAAGCCCAGCACTCAAGAGAATGAGTCAGGAAGGTCATAAATTCAAATCTAGCCTGTGTTAAAAATGATGATGATGATGAAAGTGGAAAGAAATGGAGAAAAGCTGTGTCACAAGTCACATGATCAGCCTTACAGTGTAAACAAGTGGATAAGGAGATTTGTGAGAGAACAAGAGATTCCTTAATAGTAGGGCTGGACTACTGATCCCAAATCAAAACCAGACTACAGTGGGTTTCTACTTGCCCTTGCAGGACCACAGGAAAATCTTAGGCAGAGCAATGACAAGTCTGGGAGGGTGGGGAGGGGGAGGAGAAAAATCATTCCAATGGTTTTATAAAAGACAGCCTGGCAAAAGCATGTCAGAAATAACAGCAATAGTAGATCACTCCAAGCCCAAACACACCTTCTCCAGAGACCCTTCCACAAACCTGCCCATAGCCAAGCTAAATTATGAGATAGCCCTTTCTGCCCGCCCCCCTAAATTTTACACCACATCCAAGATAGTAATATAAATCATCCAACTGTTTGTCTGAAAAGAAAATGGAGAACTCTTCACATATTTCTAGGGACTACACAAACTGCTGAATAACGACAGAGAGGAAATGGTATAAATATATTTGCTGAGTGTGAAATGCCATGTACAGCTCAGTACTTGCCTCGAATGCACAAGCCCCTAAGTTCAAGCCCTAATACTGGGGAGGGAAAAAAAGGCAATGTCGTCTGTAACAAATGCTCACAGGACACCCTGAGAGATGTGTATCAGAAGACAAAAACATATATGATGGGTAGCCTAGAGAGTTCTAAACGAGTAGAAATCTGGAAGCTAAAAGAGGCCGGCCAAAGAGCCTGTAGAAAGTGATGGCCAGGGTTAGAGATCCTGTAAAATCTAATTTAGGTCAGTCAAGGAACACAAGAAAAAGGGTCAGAAACCCAAGTAGCAAAAGAGAATAAAACACCCTAGAAGAGAAAGGATATCAGAAAGGTAAGCAGAAAATAAAGCAAAGGACTCTGGGTATTTTTGGTCTACATGAATTATTATTTACATAAAAAAAAAGGAGAAAGGGGAGGCACGCTAGAGAGATGGCTCAGTAGTAAAGAACACACACTACTCTTCCAGAGGTCCTGAGTTCAATTCCCAGCAACCACATGGTGGCTCACAACTGTCTATAATGGGATCTGATGCCCTCTTCTGGCATGCAGGTATACGTGCAAAGGACTCCTACATAAGATATAAATAAAATTTTAAAAAAAGACAATGTGGAAAAATCTCAGTATATTTTTAATGTTATTTTAAGATGAGAATTAACCAAGACAAAAAACTCAATTAGCATGAGCCTATATTTTTTATTTTCTATGAATGTAGCATCCAATAACTAAGTTCTACAGTACACAGAAAATAAGCAACATGCTACAGAAAAGTGATCAAATGAAGCACAGGTGAGACTTACGAGTCTTACACATTGCTAACCACCATCACTTAAAAGTTTTGATTGAAACTGTTTGATGAGCATTAACTGGAGTGTTTTTCTGAAATGAGACCTTCCCTTTAAGGAAAGCAGTAAGTGGTGGTGCATTCCTTTAATCCCAGCACTCTGGAGGCAGAGGCAAGTGGATCTTTATGAATTTTGAGGCCAGCAGGGCTGTGTACAGATCCATCAAAAAACAAAAAAAACAAAAAAAGAATCCTATAGCAGTCGTTCTCATCCTTCCCAAATGCTGTAACCCTTTAATACAGTTCCTCATGCTGTGGTGACCCCCAACCATAAAATTATTTTGTTGCTACTTCATAACTCTAATTTTGCTACTGTAATGAATCATAATGTAAATATGGTTATTTTTTGATGTTCTTAGGTAACCCCTGTGAAAGGGTCCTCTAAAGGGGCTGTGCCCCACAGGTTGAGAACCACTGTCACCTAAGGAACCACACACTTCACCTACTTGTACCGGGGTCAAGTGGCCATTCTTCTGTTCAAATCTGGTTAAAAGCATGGACTCTGACAAATACCTAGTGATCCATCCATTAACAAAGACTGTACCCTATAGCTCCCAATACATGAGACTGGAATCTTCAGCCTCATGTTTCATACAGGGCATCATCCTTTGTACTAGTTTGTTTTTATAAAACAATTAGTAAAACAGCTTGTGTCTATTTATTTTCTATTTCGTACTTCTATGCACCAGAATCTTAGTCCATTCCTTTAAAAAAGTTTGCTGGAAATGTTGAAACAGAACCCACTTCTGATTGAAACTAGCCAAATGTCACACTAAGCTGGTTCCCAGCTGATGAGGTTATCCCTGGGGGGTGGGGCAGGGGGGGGTCTTCTTTGGCACTCTCTGCCTACATGAAACATTCTGCAATCACTTCAATAGTCCCTGCTATTTTTCTCCCAGTAACAACAGACTTTATGTGTTGATAGCTCTTTTTGGTGGAGGTATTGGTGGTGGAAGGGTTCCAGGAACTAATGAATACACTTAAAAGGAAGTTGTCCCTTTCATAAAATGATTAAGGACATGATGTTTGCTTCCATTGCAAACACAAATCTGCCTCGCCATATTCTTTTTCCAATCTTCCTTGCTCTAAAATTTCATGATAAAGTACTAAAAAAAACTGTAATTTGAACTTTATATTTCAAAATTGACTATACAAATGCACACACACACACCAAAAAAAAAAAAAAAAAAAAAAAAAAAAAAAAAAACAAACCTGGTATCTCTACCCTAATTAAAATGTTTCCAAATTAATCACCTTAAGAATTTATTACAAATCAGATAATACTATATAGATATTTGTCTATCTTGCTATTTAATTAACTATATCTTCTTACTAACCCAAATACCCTTGTTTAAACCTTCAAATCAGACTAACAGTCTCCCATAAACTGAGAGCCATTATCAGAACACAACATTCAATTTTAAATGTTTCTAAAAATTCTGTGAAGAGGCCCTAAAACTTTAACCCAAAACTGTTTAGCTACATGACTTTAAAGGTACAAACCTGTCAAATAAGAGTACACTCTGCTCAAATATGTATTGAATTAGTGCTTTACTGTAAGTTCACCACAGGCAAAAATTATTTTTGCTGATTTTATAGTTATACTTACTAATACCCTCATAACCTAAGCATAAGTAATAGTCCTTTCTACAACTATATCTTACAAAACTCTCTAAGTTCAAAAAATAATAAATCACAGGTTCAACAAATTCAATCTAAAAAAATGCACTGGCCCTTAGGAGCATAGTTTCCTCATGGAATCTGGGCTGCCCTTTTACTGTATATACCCTGGCATGGTTATCTAGCAAGCATGGCTTCTGTTTTGTGAAATTGTCTCTGCAGGATACTAGTATGCAGGAAAAATATTTTAAGTATGAATTCAACCATAAACCACACTTGAAGAAAATGACAATATTTAGGAGAGGAAACTATATCTCTAAATCAATCTGACATATTACACACACCTCTTATAATTATTTTTCCAAATTTAAGAAATATGTGACACACTAATCCAGTGGGGGGGGGGGGGTCTACCTAAATAGTGTGAATATCAGAAATAGTATGCCATTTATACAAATTTCTTCTTGAAACAAGTGCTTTAACTTGTAAGTGAATCTGAAGCAGGGTGGAGGGAGGCAATATTTTTCCAGCTCCCTCTTTCCATTAGGGATATAAGAAAGTAAATTAGGAATGGCTGCCAAATGGCTGTGTCTCTGCACACATTAAAATTTCCATGATATAGAAGCCATTTAGACATACCCCACTGTTTATTAGCAGGTTAGCCTTATTTTAAATGACCTATGACCATTTCTATATCCTAAAAATGTTAGCTTTAAGAGAATGCATGGCCTAACTCATAACTCACTTCTACCTGGCTAGTCACCAGGTTTCAACCAGACTTACTTAGTTGCTGGTTGCTTTCTTTTTTTTTTTCCACAGAAGTCTAACATGTCACACAGTAAGTAACCGTCTCTCTTTCGTACGAAGTCTATAGTAGACAGCAATAACAGACTTATCACTGAGGACATTTCCCTGTCTCTCCAAGAATACTAGATCCTCGGAGCATGACAGATCTGGCCTGGGGAATAGTGATGACTTGGCCACTGGCTATCCTATCACCTAAACAATAAAGGTTTGAGGGACAGCATCCAGGGAGTATGACTTTTCCAACTTCTTTCCCCTGGGCTACCAATTCACTCTCTATACTAGACAACCAAAGATTTGTTAAAGGTAGTCCCTGGTTCCCATGATAACCAACTCAACAATTACTGTCTTATTTGACTATCATGGACCAAGCACCAAGCAACTGTAACAATAGACTTAAAAAGATTTCCCCTTTACTCAGGAAGACTAAGAAAACATGTATAACATGTGAGTGCAAAACAATGAATTCTAATCCAGTGGTGCAGAAATAATTACTGTAATACTAATAAGCTCAAACTAACCTTTCAGATGGGCTGCCAATGTATGCCAATGTCGTTTGCATTCTATTTCAACACTTCTAGAACCAGTATTTACTATATTAGACAAAAACAGACAATATATCTGGACCTAACCCTAAACATGAAAATGGGTCCACAGGCACACTTAACCATTTTCCAAAGAAATATGTTTAAACGGCTTTACCATGCAGAGCTATGGCTTCCCGGAAGGGTTGCAAATCAGTCTCTACAGATGAGCTAGTTTCCGTTGAAGTAGCTCGATTAGGGGACACTACAGTCAGTCTTGGGGGAGCTCTAGAGTTTCGTGGTGGAGGAACCTTTCCACACAGGAAGCTGATCAAATCTTCTCTACGAATAGTTCTTCTGCGCTTTTTAACCCAGGCCAGCACATCCTTATTGCGTCGCTGATAGCCAATCTGAATTCCAATATCAAAACTTCGCTGATGGGTATCCACGCTTTCTATTAGAAAAAAAAAAAGCAAAGGAAAATACAGTGATCATTACAGCTGTACATTTGCTCCTAAAGAAACCCACTTTGTACGTTAACCAAAATGAGTAAGCTATGAACATTCTAAGGCCACAAGTAATCTTTTTTTTTTCTTGAAAGGTAAGTTTGTAATTATATTTATGTACAGAAAATTTAGCAGTGTACATTTAACCCAATTTAGTGGGGAGCTTTTTTGGCCTTTGCCTTTTCCAGCTTGGCAATTTGAACCACAGATTTAGGACCCAGGACATTGTCTCCCCAGTAGTAGCGGATCTCACATCTGTCGTTGTAATTGGTCCACCAGCTTAGCCACAGCACCTAGTCTTCCAAGTTAAACTGTGTGAAGTCACCAGTGGTACATGTCTTCCTGTGTGGACCAGCCGCCCAGCCTGGCCTTCCCCTTGATAATGCAGTAGGGGACCCCCACCTTGGACACAGAGCAGACAGGAAGACCACCAGCTCAATGGTGTCTACATCGAGCCACAAGTAATCTTATAATCCAAAATATACCTTAGTCATGTTTATAACATTAAACATTTAATCTTCTAAGTCTAAATTCAGAGTTCAAGCCATAATTCTAAAAAATTCAGAGTTCAAGCCATAATTCTTAAAACTTACTTCCAACTCCTACCAAAAAGATAAACACTGTATACACAAACAAAGGGGCTACTTTTCTTTAGTCAAAGTAACTTGTCAAACTTTAGCCTATCTTAAAAGTATTAGGTGTTACTTGAGGAATGAAGAAATCTGTCATTAAATGAGTACTACTATCCCCTTACAACAAGTAAAACCAAAAGTTCCCACTCACTGCCCTCAATAATATTTGCAGTCTGCTTCCAACCAGCAGCTTTTTGTAAATCATAACTCTTCCCTTGCCTTAAATTTCCCCAGAGTAGCCTCCCATATATACTGAAACTCAGTTCTGTAAAATATCCCCTGCCATTCAGTTGTTCTATTTAGTTGGAAACTATCTCAAAGTAAAAGTCACTCAAATTTCTTCTGAAGTTAGCTGCTGAGCTAGCAGAACACATGGAGTATATTTTATTTTATTTTAGGAAGACAAGATTTCACTATGTAGCCCTGGCTGGCATCAAATTGTAGAGTAGCCTCTTTAAAAAAAAAAAAAAAAAAAAAAAAAGTGGGGGGAGATCAATACAATAAATGCAGAGGTCTGTCCCACTAAGACAAATTATCCAGAGATCCCAAAGAGAATAAATCTGATTTTTTTTTTTTGGAGCTAAGGATCCCCAACCATAAATCTGATTTTTTTTAAAAAAAGTAGTACTAGCAATTAAATAGGGCACAGACTAGTTATCATGTAAAGTCTTGGCCTCAATCCCCAGTGCTCATCCCCAAAAGCAGGGTGAGCAGAGTGAAGCTGTATAAGCAGGACCCTGTAACAAGACTTTCTGCTTAGTAGTTGGCAAATCTTGTGTACTCTTTAATCATAGCGTTCTGGAGGCAGAAGCAGATGGTATCTGTGATTTTGAGGTCAGCCTGGTCTACAAAATGAGTTCCAGGGCCACCAAGGCTACAGAGCTCCTGTCTATTTTTAGGAGGTCAAAAAAGTGGGATGATCACTGGAGTAGGTCTAGTCTCTTAAAAAGTAAGTTCAAATAGGCTAAAGAGATACTTCAACAGGTAACTGACTGCTCTTGTAGAAAAGTACCTCTGCTCCATTCCCAGCACCCTCATGGTGGTCCAAAACCCTCATCTCAGCACTCAGAGGCAGAAACAACAGGATCTCTGTGAGTTCGAGGCCATCTTGGTCTACAGAGCAAGCTCCAGTATAGTTAGGACTACACAGGGAGACCTTGTTTTTAAAAACCAAAAAATCCAAACCATTATAACTTTGAGAAAGTAAAGTCTAATTTCAGATATAAAAAAGCAAGAGTGAGATCATCTCTCCAACTAGAATCCAAATCACCATGAAATAATTATCTGCTGCTTTCTCATTTCCTCAAATATATGAGCAGACATGAACTCCAACTTAAAAGAAAACAATATTCATGAAGGTCACACACACATAGCACTTTCCAAATCTTAGAAGAAAGATGAGAAAGCCATTCTTAAAAAGTAGATAAACCTCAGGGTGATCTCAAAAAGCTCTATCAGTAATTCTGAAAGAGCTGAGCAGTCTGTTAAGAAAAATCAATCAAGCACCAAAACCCTATCCCTTGGAACCAAAGAAAAATATAAAATCCAAGCAATCAAGATTTTATAGAAACCAGCCTTCTATCTAAAAAACACACATTGCTAGGGCTGGAGAGATGGCTCAGCTGCTACTCTTCCAGGTCCTGAGTTCAATTCTCAGCAACCACATGATGGCTCACAACCATCTATGTAATAGGATCAGATGCCCTCTTCTGGGATGCAGGTATCCATGCAGAGCACTACACATAAAATATAAATAAATAAAACTGGAAGGAAGGAAGGAAGGAAGGAAGGAAGGAAGGAAGGAAGGAAGGAAGGGAGGGAGGAAGGAACCAACCCACCCTACCTAAAGAAATGCTTTTCTTCAAGCTCCTAACTGGAGAGGTTTGTGCTGAAGAGAATGGGGAAGATTTATCTTTCAAAATTATGTTAAATTTGGTAACAAAACTTAAACACTGTTTTGATGATGAACACATCTAAACCTGTGGACATCAGATATCTGGCTCAAAAACCCAGGGCACAGAAACTGTGGGGATAGTCTTGTGTCCAGAACTATTCTATCAAATCAAAGCCATTATTGGAAAAGGACCACAAACCTCAAGGTAAGACCTACCCTTCAACCACAACATATGTCCTTATTACAACAGTCACAGTGAATGGTCCATGTTTTGTTTGAAAAATTAATGTTTTCCAAAATAGAGAGATTTGAAAGTCTGGTTTTCCCAACAGTGGCGTGCCATTCTATGCAGTACCTTCGTATATAATTCACAGAGCCAAAACTCATCAGGGTTTTGGTTTTGGTGCTATTGGTGCTAGAGTTCAAACCTTGCACATGCTATATTCATATCCTGCCACTGAGTACATCCTCAGGCCTTTTATATTTTTTAATACAAAACTTTGTGAGTCAGCAAAACAGGTATCCCAATTGAGGTTCTGAGACTCAAAGGGCCTTATCCAAAGCTAGATTAAGAGGCAGTTCTGTGACTCTGAGATACCACCTAACACCTGTCAGAATGGCTGAGATCAAAAACACTAATGACAGTCTATGTTGGAGAGGATGCAGAGTAAAGGGAACACTACTCCACTGTTGGTGGGAGTGTAAACTTATACAACCACTGTGGAAATCAGTATGGCAGTTTCTCAGAAAAGTGGGAATCGATCTACCTCAAGGAATGCTCGATCCAACCACAAAGATACATGCTCAACTATGTTCATAGCAGCACTATTTGTAATAGCCAGAACCTGAACACCACCTAGATGCCTGTCAACTGAAAAATGGATTAAGAAAATGTGATAGGGCAGTGGTGGTGGCGCACACCTTTAATCCCAGCACTTGGAAGGCAGGCGGATCCCTATGATTTCGAGGCCAGCCTGGGCTACCAAGTGAATCCCAGGAAAGGTGCAAAGCTACACAAAGAAACCCTGTCTCAAAAAACCAAAAAGTGGTACATATAAACAATGACATCATGAAATTTGCAAGAAAATGGATGGAACTAGTAAATATCCTGAGTGAGGTAACCCAGACTCAGAAGGACAAAGATGGTATGTACTCACTCAAAAGTGGAAACTAGATATAAAGCAAAGGACAATCAGACTGCAACCCACAGATCCAGGGAGGCTACCTAGTAGGGAGAACCCTAGGATGACTGTGGCTTATAATAAGTTTTGGTTTTGCCCAATCACTGGGCAAGTTTTATTGAAACATTTCACTATTAGGATAAGAATTTGTACCATAACAAGCTGAGAAAAGAATATGCTGGCTGTACTTTCAGGAGGGGAGGCTAAAATCTTTTTAGATTATGGATTAGCTTATAGAAAAATGTCTGCCATAAATCAAACAGTGAAGAGGAAGATGAATAGGAATCTCATTTACACAACTTAAGTAAAACATAGCTCTCTGAACAGATAAAGTAGGTTTCGGGCTGGAGAGATGGCTCAGCAGTTAAGAGCACTGGCTGCTCTTCCAAAGGTCCTGAGTTCAATTCCCAGCAACCACATGGTGGCTCACAACCATCTATAATGCGATCTGGTGCCCTCTTCTGGTCTGCAGACATACATGCAAGCAAACACTGTATACAATAATAAATAAATAAATCTTTAAACAAACAAACAAAAAAAAAAAAAACACTCCTATTTTGGGGGATTGGGGATTTAGCTCAGTGGTAGAGCGCTTGCCTAGCAAGCACAAGGCCCTGGGTTCGATCCTCAGCTCTGGCAAAAAAAAAAAAAAAAGTTTCTTCTGTATCTCAGAATCTAATCAATATTTATATGTATAATTCAGCTATTATTTGGCTTAAAAGGGCTTATTGAGAAATGTTATCATTTTTACTACTTTCTACAGAGAAAATACTTTACAGTTTCAAATAACCCTGGACTTTTGAATTATAACCTGTTTTTATGTTCAAGCTATCCGTGTATTTCCCCTGCAGTTGTACATAAAATGTTTTTACATCTAAAAGGGGGAGAAATACTATAGAATTGTATTACATGAAATATACAGAATATACAAATTCATAGAGACAGAAAGATTAGACATTATCTCAAGATGGCGAAGAAAGGAATAGAAAGCAATGATTTTCTAAGTATTTTGTGTGATAGAAAAGCCCTACAAACTGACAGTAGTATCAGGACATAATATTATGAATGTAATAAATCAATACAATTAATGTAATTAATGAATATCATAGTTATTGAATGAACACTGCGAATGCAATTAATATCATGAGTGTAATGAATATGAGTGTAATTAATATCTTGAATTTAATTCATGCCACTGAATTGTGAACTTAAAAATGGTTACAATTGCAAATACTACGTTCATTTAAAAAAATAAGGTAGAATATAATCACCACACATTATAAGTGTGTATGAAATTCTAAAATAGAAAGTGGTGATGGTGTCATGGGCCTATGAGGATACTGGATTAAAGTCTATCAAACTGTGCAAACAGGCAAATCGTACACTGTGTGAATTTGTCAATAAAGATTTTATAAAACATAGAGAGCTATGGATTCATTCATTTATGCTATCAAGAAGAAAAGAGGTGGTTCTGTCACCAAAAAAATCAATTCTTCAATTTAAAAAAAATTTAAAAAAAAAAATTCAATCTTCTTTACAAGCCTAAGATACAATACTAAACCAAAGCAATACTTCTAAAGAAAATTACTAACCACAAAACACTGGAATTTAAAGTTAAATTTACACTGACCATAGACAATCTAACAAATAAGGAAAAACAGGTATTTGGGTTTTGTTTTTTAGACAGGGTCTCAATAGCCCAGGCTGACCTGCAATTCATTTATAATGAGAATGGCCTTGAACTTCTGATCCTTTTGCCTCCACCTCCTGAGAGCTGGGTTTACTGGCATATGTCACCATGCCTAGTTTATGGGGTGCTATTTGATCCAGGATCATTGAGCATGCTAGATAAGCATTATTCAACCAGTAACTGAGCTACATCACCGGCCCCAAAGTAATGTTTTTATTACAACATAAGGATCTGAGTTAAAGTCAAAATGAAACTTTTCCCCAATTATTTAAGGAATATAACTCTCCTATAGTCCTTAAGAAATTAGTACCTAAAACTAAGAACTTCTTTTTCACTTCTGATGTGTTTTCCTAATCTTTACCCAGAACAAAAGATGGGAACCAAGAGAGAATCATAGCAGCTACTTACTGGTAATAAGCATCTCTGGCCTCTAATCCCTGTCCTCCCTTTCCTCAACTTTTTGCTGGGTAACTAACCATGTGTTAGGCAAAGTTTTCTCCACATTTGATATAGGAACAGAACAAGTAACTTAGTCCTAAACAGCTAACTTGCATAATCCCACACCTAGCTACGGTACTAATTCTCAGTAACTAAGCCATTTAACTCTGGACAAGAATTCTGTAGCAAGTTAGTATGGGCTCTTCTAAGTTGCAGAGTAGCACTAACATAAAACCAAACACCACAAACTGGACATATAAGAACACACAAGTGCCAGGCAGTGGTGGCACACGCCTGTAATCCCAGCACTCAGGAGGCAGAGCCAGGTGGATCTCTGTGGGTTCGAGGCCAGCCTGGTCTACAAAGCAAGTTCCAGGACCTCCTCCAAAGCTACAGAGAAACCCTGTCACGAACCGCCTCCCCCCCCAAAAAAAGAATATACAAGCAACAAGGAGAGAAATGCAAAGGTCACCAAATCACGTTACTCAGCCCACAACTTAGAAGGAGACTAGTGAGTCCACACCAATAAAGCCAATTTAAAATTTATTATTTATTTATTATTTATTTAGTTTGGATGTGTGTGGACACATGCTCAGAGATCAGAACAACTTATAGGAGACAATACTTCCACCCTGTGGATCCCAGAGATCCAACTCAGGTCCTCAGACTTGGGAACAAGCACCTTTACCAAATAGATCATCTCACTGGCCTGAAAATGCTTATATCCTATAAAATTTACAGACAGAATGAACTAGGCATGGTGGCAAATGCCTGCAATCCTAGCACTTGGGAAGCTGAGGCAGAAGGACTACAGAAAGTCCAAGGCCAGCCTGAGCTGCATGGTGAATTCCAATAAAGCCTAAGTTATTTGTTACAGAGCAAGACCTGGTCTTCAAAAGAAAAGATCACAAAATAAAAGCTTCAAAGCTTGGTACAATTTACAATGAAGAGTCACAAACTCCCCGGGTTGGGAATTTAGTTCAGTGGTAGAAGTTTAGTGGCTGAGTGCTTGCCTGGGTTCGATCCTCAACTCAAAAAAAAAAAAAAAAAAGAGCCACAAAAACATCTATCTCCAGGCAAAACACACTTTCTCCAACTATTGTTATAGGCACTCTCAACTTATACCACATTTTCATTATGCTCCATTCATCTTTGGAGTACAGATAATAAGTTATGTCCAAACTGGCCACAATGAATTGAAATGACTGTTAGAAACAGGATGTGAACTGGGCAGTGGTGGAGCATACCTTTAATCCCAGCACTTGGAAGGCAGAGACAGGTGGATCTCTGTGAGTTCCAGGACAGCCGGGGCTACACACAGAGAAACTATGTCTTGAAAAATAAAATGAAGAAACAGAATGTGACATGACACTGTCTCACCTATCCATTCTATTTAACTTGCTCATTAAAAAAGAATGTACATTGCACAAAGCTTATTGACATAAACAATTTTAGAAGACAAAAAAAAAAAAAAAAAAATACTAGAATTACTTCCTTTCACATTAAGCACTTCCCACTGTGCAAAATAACTTAAACAGTTAAAACCTGATCACCAGCACTATGAAAATTAAATACTCCCTAAAGGCCAGACACAAAACTAAAAGCTTCTATGGTATTCGTAGCCCTGTTTTTGTTAAAGGGAATGAAGAGATCAGCAGACTCTGAAGCATGAAGCTCACCTATTCAATACTACTAAAGCAGATACACAAAAACAACTCAACTTCGCAGTATCGAGAAAAAGCTCTCAATGTGTGACAGACTTCTAGCCAACCCTTGCTTCAAAGACACTTATTAAAAAGCAGTGCTAGAGGCCTGAAGTGGTGGCTCAGTGTTTAAAAGCACTTGTTCCTCTTACAAAGGACCCAGAACACACATGCTAACTCAAAATCACTCATACTCCAGTCCAGAAGTCCTGACACCCTCTTCTGACTTCCACAGGCACACATGGTACCCATATATGCTGGGGAAACACTCATACATATGAAATTAAGTCTTTCTTCTTTAAACTATAAATAGAGGTAAAAAAAAAAAAAAAAACAATTGGCTCTGGGCTTTAATCTCAGCACTGGGAAGGTATAGGGAGGTAGACCTGAGTTCAAGGCCAGCCTGGTCTACAAATCAAGTTCCAGTACAGCCAGGGTACACAGAGAAACCCTATCTCAAAAAAACAAAGAAAGAAGAAAACAATTAACTAGGAATGTTGGCACACAACACTTATAATCAATCCCAGCACTTCAGAGGCTGAGGCAGGATGAGTGTCATAATTTTGAAGACAGTCCAGGGCCACATAGCACATACAAGGTGTAAAACAGAATTCAAGAGAAAACAAAAACAAACCAGATGTTAGTGGCCCACACCTTCAATCTTAGCACTCTAGAGGTAGAGGCAGGAGGATCCGAGTTTGAGTGTGGCCTGGTTTAACATAGTGAGCTCCATGCCAGGCAGAATTACATGGTGAGATGTCTCAAAAACAAATAAAAAAATAAAATTAAAAAAACCTAATAAACACAACTGAGGCTGGGAAATGTAGCTAGCTGGTGGACTAGGCAGACCATAGGTTGGAGCCCTAGCATAAAATAAACTGGACAAGTCTGTTGTCCCAGGTAAAAGGTGGGTGATCACAAATTCAAGGTCATCAACCAATACAAAGCAAGCAGGAGGCCAGACTAGGCTAAAAACAATGGAAGGAGGTGGGAGCATTTAAGAAGTAGCTCTCTGTAGTTCCAAAAGGTACTAAAACAGCTAGGGCACCAGCTCCCACCCCAGCCTAGGTGTCCTGTAAGGCTACCAAGGCTAACCTTATCCTGAATGACAACCACCAGTCCAATCTTAAGGAATTACGCATACCCAAGCAAAAGAAGAAATTTAGAGAGACATGGTAGCATAATGATTATAATTCTAGTAGTTGGGAAGCTGAGGCAGGATCATTGCATATTAGAGACCAGCCTAAGCCAAACAGCAAGAACACTGTCTCAAAAAAATTCAACTATATACAATACCTTCCTAGTGAGGAACCAAGAAACCAAAATGGAAACAAGTCACCCAAGGAAATGAGGTAGAGGTGCAGCTCTGTGGCAGACCATTTATCTACCTAACATGCTGGGTTTCCTTCCCCAGCACCACTACCCCAAAAAATTAAAGCAAAGTTTAGCAGGTATCCACCAAACCTACTTAGAATCAAACAACCTCTTCACTCCTTTAGTTGAAGATACAAAATTCATACTATGCCAAGGGATGCTGTTCTCTTTGGAATGATCACATAAATCAAGAACCAGCCAACAGAATTTTCTTGCCCCGCCCCACTAAAAGCAGCAGGCAATTTGACAGATTTGGCATAAAAGGTCCAGGGTCTCTCATCTACAAGCCATATTCCCAAGCCCTCATTTTTTTTTTGTTTTGCTTGTTTGTTTTTTTGTTTTTGTTTTTCGAGACAGGGTTTCTCTGTGTAGTTTTGTGCCTTTCCTGGAACTCGCTTTGTAGCCCAGGCTGGCCTTGAACTCACAGAGATCCACCTGGCTCTGCCTCCCGAGTGCTGGGATTAAAGGCGTGCGCCACCACTGCCCAGCTCCCAAGCCCTCTTTTTAAGACAGGGCCTCACTGTGTAGCCCAGGCTGACATGAAACTTGCCACCTTCCTTCCTTAAAATCCCCAAGTAACTAGAATTTACAAGCCTGTATCACCAGGGCCTGCCCAATCACTCCATTTTACTGAACTGTGTCTTCAACAAAGAGACAAAACCCAACTTGTTTTCTCTTCCAAATCCTTCTGGCCATATCCCAACTAAACCACAAGTACATGCTCAATTTTTCAAAAGCTTATTAGCAATTAAAAGATCCCTAAGGGGTCAGTGAATGGGTTCAGAGGGTAAATGTCCTTGACACCAAGACTGATGATCTGATTTTGATGCATGTTTGAAAGAACCAACTTCCCAAAGTTGTGTCCTTTGATTTCTACATATACTAAGTAAATAAATGTAACTTGAAAATATTATTTTTTTCCTCCACCATGGTGAGCTATACCCAATTCTGCTTCTTGCCCTGTCTTCTCACAAGACTTTCAGAATCAAAGGATTCCTGGCCAAGAAACAAAAGCTTAATTGTCCTATTCCTCAATGGATTCAGATGAAAACTGGTAATAAAATCAGGTACAACTCCAAGAGAAGACACTGGAAAAGAAAGCTGGGTCTGGAAGGATTCATATAATGGTAAGACTGAGGGTTTAGTCTGAATCATGGTCATCCACCAATCCTACCAGTTGCAGTTCAACATTTTTATACTAGAGACTTGGTCATGTTTAAATCAGGGGTGTGGTTCGTCCAATAAGAAGATATAGAGCCTTTCAGTAAAATGACCTTTTTAAAAGAGGACTCAGGACAGACATGGTTGTAAATCTATAATTCCACTCAAATTCAAGGCCATCTTGGGCTACATATGGAGACATTCATAAATAAAGCAAGCAAACATATAAGCATGTCCCCAAAGACCCTTTTGTTCAGAGTTCTACCTCAACTCTGACTTTCCTGTGTGCTCACTTCAAAGAATTACCAAGGAGCACCATTCTTCCCTGGCTGCACAATGAGCCATTTTTTAGTTTATCATGTGACTGATTGATTATGTTAAATCCATGAGCATTGCCCACTTAAGAGGATCCCTCCAAAGTCTTTGTCAGTTAACTCTTATATTTTTGGTTGTGAGCCTAGCCTTTAACGGCTGAGCCATCTCTCCAACCCTTTGTCGGTTAACTCTTAAGTAGTTCATCAGAACTGTGAACAATCTGACTTAAATTTTTAGTGTTGAATTCATGTGTGATATTTTACTAATTTTACTGGTTCTATTTAAAAATTTATTTATTATGTACATAATGTATGTCTACCTGCAGGCCAGAAGGGAGCACTAGATCTCATTACAGATGGTTGTGAGCCACCATATGGTTGCTGGGAGCTGAACTCAAGGACCTCTGGAAGAGCAGCCAGAGCTCTTAACCGCTGAGCCAGCTCTCCAGCCCCCATTTTTTTTGTTTTTTTGTTTGTTTTTTATTTTTTTGTTTTTCGAGACAGGGTTTCCCTGTATAGCTTTGCGCCTTTCCTGGAAGTCACTTAGTAGCCCAGGCTGGCCTCCAACTCACAGAGATCGGCCTGGCTCTGCCTCTCGAGTGAAGGCGTGCCCCACCACCGCCACCCGGTTCTATTTAAGACAACCAAATAGTCTTAAAGCTGTATGCTTGTTCTATTATTATTCACCCTCATTACAACAAAAAAGGAGTTAAAACTACTTAATTCCAAACAAAATTTATCCATTCCTGTGAGGTAATAAGCATGTTTTATAGTCTGGAGAGATGGTTCAATGGGTAAGAGCAATGGCTACTCTTCCAGAGGTCCTGAGTTCAATTCCCAATACTCACATGGCAGCTCACAACCATCTATAATGGGATCTGGTGTACAGATGTACATGAAGACAACACATACATAAATAAAAAGCATGTCTTATTTAAAAGGACACTTAGTAGAATCAATTCACACTGACAACCCAGGAACTACATGTCCTATTCAAATAAAAGCAATGTTCCTCCTCATGAAGTTTTCTAAACAAAGAAAACCTACTGTTTGGAAACTCACTACAGAGTCCAGGCTGGCCTTGAACTCATTGATCCTCCTACCTCAACCTCCCAAGACTGGGATTGCAGACATTTGCCACAATGTCCAGCAATAAGCGTTTCAAATATAGTAATCAAACTAAGAATTATTTTAAGACTGGTGATGGCACACACCTATAATCCTAGCACTCGGGAGGCAGGGGCAGCCAGGACTGACAAAAAAAAAAAAAAAGTCTCTAAAAAAATTTCCTAAGTTTTTTTTTGTTTGTTTTGTTTTTTGTTTTGTTTTGTTTTTTGGTTTTTTCGAGACAGGGTTTCTCTGTGTAGCTTTGTGCCTTTCCTGGAACTCACTTGGTAGCCCAGGCTGGCCTTGAACTCACAGAGATCCACCTGCCTCTGCCTCCCGAGTGCTGGGATTAAAGGCGTGCGCCACCACTGCCCGGCTTGTTTTTTGTTTTTTATTTACTTTGTTGTTTGATTTTTCAAGACAAGGTTTCTCTATGTAGGCCTGGTTATCCTGGGACTCACTCTGTAGACCAGTTTAGCCTTGAACTCAGAGATCTGCCTGCCTCTACCTTCCCAATTCTGAGGTTAAAGGTGTGCACCACCACACCTGGCTCAACCCATCTTCTAAGAGACAGTTCTAGCCTTAACCCTGAAGGGACACCTTATCAATATGTGCGCCAGCACCAAAACGACGGGACTCATGCACAGCAGGGCACAGCAGTGAGTAACACGGCTCAGATTCTGCTGTCTTCCCTTTCACACAAAACTACAAAAGCAAAAAGGATAAGCCTCGGTTACCAAGATGACAATTTTATTACTCGACAACATAGAAGTACTGAGTTTTGGCAGAACCTAATGGCAGGGGCATGCCTTTTATCCCAGCACTCAGGAGGCAAAGGGGCAGATCTCTTGAGTTCCAGGCCAGCCTAGAGAAACTGTCTCAAAAATAAAATAAAGCACAGCATTGAGCTATTAATACCTACAATGTGAATTCAATGGATAAGTATATAGCAATCAGGTTGCCAGGGACTCGAGTGGAAGATATATCCTATTTGTTAATAGAGTATGTGTGTCAAAACGAAACTTCACATTTTTAAAAGGTGATTTTATTGTATGCAAATTATACACTATGGAATTTAATTTTGTTAAAATTTTAATTTAAATATTATTTCTTTCTAAATTCTCCTTCTATATAAAGCTAAGAGCTACCCAAAGAGAATGCTCAAGATCCCCAAGCACCAACAGATGCTAAAAAAATCAGTTTATTCAAGTAGTCAAAACTTATGAAACTTGGGCTAGGGTTGTGACTCAGCAGCTATCTAACTGCCTAGCATTTTGAGGCCCCTGGAATCCATCACCAACACCCTCCCCTAAAACCCAGCTACTTAAAATCAAAACTGAATAGTAATCATGGACACTGTGTTTCTAGCAGGGCATGGTGGTATACACCTATAATCTGAGCACTGGAAAAGAACCACAAGTTTGATACCAGCCTAGGCTACAGAATGAGACCCTGGCTTACAACAGCCAAAAGTCAATAAATAAGAGGTTTCTGTTTCTTCAGTAAGACTGGACTATGAGTTTCTCAGTCCCTAAATTAACATGTCAGTTAACAGTTCTCAAAATTACTGTCCCTTCAAACTGCCAAGTGTATTCTAAAAAACTTTCAAAATGCCAACACTAGAACCTGACGCTCAAGAAGGTGCTCCATACTGTTTCAAAGTTGTTATTTACTGAACTGCATAAATTTCTATTACCATTCCTGGACTTCTAATGTTTGAAAGCCTTTGACCTTAGTAGCATGTGTCCTAACAATCAAATCCAAATTAATCTTATCACAAGAAAATTCCCTAAGTTCTAAGTCAAACTTATTGTTTGACCAAGCTCCAACCGCCTATACACCTTCAGTCATCAGATCTGAAAATGAACTCCAAAACAGCACTGAACACAAAGCCATCCATTCAAAACTATTACAGACGCCAGCAATTCACAATCAATTACAAAGTAATTTTAAAAACGGTAAGTTTCAAAACATAATTTTGAATTTGCCATAGACAGGATAGCACGCATAATTCCAATCTAATCAGCTAGAGTTCAAAGCACTTTAATACTATCAAACTACCATGCTCCAAGAGGCCGGATTCAAGATTCTTCCAAGGTGATCCCCTCTGTGGTACATAAGGAAAAAAAAAAAAAAAACTTTTCTTCCCTCGAAGACTTTTCCAAACAGAAACAAGGCCCACCAGCCTTCCACTGCAAAGCTTCTCAATCAATCTCAGCACTTTGGAGACTGGGTAGGTTAAGTCCTTGCTAAAGGGTAGGAGCTGGAGTGTCTCAAGCACTGCAGTGTCAACCAGCACCCTCTACCCATCACATGCCAACAGCAGACCTCCTCAGGGATGACAATCAAATGTCCCTCAGGCACTGTCACATGTCCCCGAAGGAGGAGGTGGAGGAGTGTCAAAAACTTGCTTCTAGATATCTAGCTAGCACACCAATGAGATCCTCAAGTTGCAAGGCATTCAAGGTTAGCAGAAGCTGGACTTGAGCGCAGAACACACACCCAGGACATCAGCCGTCAACCCTGAGCGGCGCGGCCTGCCCTCCCTCCCTCCCTCCCTCCCTCCCTCTTAACCTGGCAATGCAGCAAGGTTATCTTTACCTTTGTAGAGGTTGGTGACGGCGGTGGCTGCGTTTTGGAAGGGGACCCAGAGAGAAAGTCCTGGCTGCTGACACACTCGGTCTGGAAACAAATCGGGGGAAAAAAATAGGGGGATAAAAAGACACACACAAGGACACAGAGAAAGAAGAGAATGTTATTTGGGCGTCAGTCACACCGGAACGGCCATATTAGGTTTCGCCATTTTGTTCAGGGTTTGGGGATCCCAAAGGGAGCGTGAGACCGGAGTTACGGGTCGAGGAGGGGAACCTGACATCAGCGAAGCCCGAGCGGCACACGGGCCGGGCAGGCGCAGGGAGGGCCCTCGCAGTCTCCGCCCCGAGGCCGGCTCGGGGCACAATAGGGCCGCCCCACCGCCTCCTTCGCCATTTTGTGACAGGGACGCCTCCCCTGTCCCCTCGACGCGGCCGGGGGACACCCGGACCGGTAGTGGGGACCCTCCAGGGGTCCGCCAAGCCGGGGTCCCCCCGTCCTTCATCGCAGTTCCCCCTCCCAGCGCCGCTCCTCCGTCGGCGTCGTGAGTCGGGCGGCAGGGGGTCCGCGGCGCGGCCGACCGTCCCCTCCCCGCCGCCGAGCTGTCCCCGCGGGGCGCGGGCAGCGGCCGGGCCCGGGGAAGCGAGCCGGGGGCCGGACGGAAGGGCAGCTCCGGAGGCCGGGGCGGCGCCAAGATGGCGGCGCGGCCTCACCTTTGTAGAGCTGAGCCACGGCCGTGGCCGAGTTCTGGAAGAGATGCCACAGCTTCTGCTGCTTGTGCTCGGGCTGCGCGGCGGCCGCCGCCTCCTCCTGCAGCTCGGGGGACAGCTGCTCGTCCTGCTCGGCCTCGGCCAGGCACTGCCGCTCCCACTTGGAGAACCAGTGCTCGGGCCCGTGCTCCTGAATCTCCGCCTCGCCCTCCTCCTTCCGCTCCTCCATCCTCCGCGGCCTCCCGCGGCCTGGCCGCCGCCGCCGCGTCCTCCTCAGGCGGGGCCCCCGCGGGAGCGTCGTCGTCAACAGGCCCGGGGACAAGGGGCCCGGCGGCCGGCCCAGGCCTCTGCTGCAAGCCCGCGGAGCCGGCGCCCGCCCCGCACAGCCTGGGGCCTCTGCCCTCCTGACCTCGCTCAAATGCTCCGCACCCTGCCCCGGCCTCGCCCGCACCCCTCTACCGCCCGCCCACGGCGCCCCGACCTCGCTCCGACCCCCGCCGCTCTCCGCCCGGCCTTCCCTGGCCGGCCTGCGCCGCCGAGCCCACTCCGAAGACTGAGGAACGTCGTCGACGGCCGCGGCGTCGACGCCTCTGCGGCGGTCGGGCCCCGCCCTCCCCCGCCCACATGCTGACTGGAAAGCGCCGCCCACTTGGCCAGCGGCGCCCCGGGAGGAGGCGGTTGGGGCGCGCCCCGCCGTCAGCCTTCCCCATTGGCCCGCTGCGACGGGTTCCGCGTGCCGGCCCCTGAACACAGCGTTCTGATTGGCTCTCCCGCCTGTCGCCCTGATGTCATCAATGGGCGGGGGTGGGGAAGGAGTAAATGTCAGGGAACACGAAGGCCGTGGAGCAGGGAGGAGTTGACAGTGTTTGCGTGCAGCCAACCAAAGCAGAAAAAATAGGTGTTCGCCGGCGCAGAGGGGCTGCGCGTGCGCAGTGCTTGCGGTCCCTTGTTGTCCAGCTAGGGTCACGTGACTCGGCCCGGTGACCGCACCCGGCGGGGGCCTTCCTGGGGCTTGCAAGCCCTATGGTCACGGAGTGTTTATGTGCTGATTCGGGGTTCTTGAGAAGTGCAGTCTGTTTCCAAAGCGCTTTCCACGTTCTTACGCCAGAGTTCCTAATCTTAGTGGGGCACATAAATCGTGTGAGTCCAAAGGAAATTCTCCCGAGGTGTGAGCGCCCCAGGGACGCCCACCACGGCTTCCAGGAGAACGGGGCCGGCCCGTGCTGGACATCGGTCCCGCCTTGGGCTAGTAGCGGCTCCGCACCTGTCCTGTGCACGCTCCCGGGACACGTGCAACCGCCGCCTCCCTCCCCCGCCCCTCATGGGCGATAGCTGGCACCCCCGCGCCTGCGCAGCGCCTGACGGGTGGGCAGCCCGGGAAACCGGCTCTGGGAAGTGGAGGGCAGCAGCGATGACTGGACCTCTCAGCTTCCTAGCTGACAGCCCGGGCAGAGGTCCTCCTACGCCTCTGCACAGCCTGAAAGTCCCAGCAGGATCTGACCCTGCCTGCTCTGGCTTCTCCCGAATCACCCTCCGTTCTGTCCAATTACTCTGACCCGTCGCATTCCCCTTCCCCCAACACCTAGTCTCTGGTCTGTCTGAAAGTTCATATTCCTTTTTCCTCAAAGGCGGGCGTGATGTCGCTAAAACACACACACACACACACACACACACACATACACACACACACACACACACACACACACACACACACACACACACACACACAGAGAGAGAGGGAGAGACTTTTTGTAGTCCTGGTGCTCGCTAATATAGCGGGACAGCCTGGAACTCAGAGATCCTCTTGGCTCTGCCTCCCACGCGCTGGGGTTAAAGGTGTGCACCGCCACACCTGCAGAGTTTTTCGTTTTGTTGTTTTAAATCCGAAATTGGCTTCAATGAAGCCTAAGCAACATCGCAAATCAACACCTGGACCCTTCAGGTGCCCACAACTAGCCTGTAAAAAGCAACCTATGCTTGAGCGATACCTGGTGGAACACACCTGCAAGCAATCCTTGCACTCAAGAGGATCGTCACAAATTGAGTTCCGTGTAAGCCAGAACATCAGAGGAAAAACCTAGTCTCAAAAATTAAATTAAATTTAAAAAGCAGCCTTGCAAAAGCCACAGGGCATTAAATCAAATATGAGAGGTAGACAAAAGTCCCAGCGTGGGATTAGAGGACACTCAAAAGACGAGAGTTTCTCTGCGTTGGGAGTGAGGCACAGATAAATTCCTAGCGGACTGGGGAAGACAGAATGAAAATTTTAAGTCATTCATTCTGCCTATCTCAGTTAGATCCTCCCCAGCAGTCCTGCTCCCAAGAAACAATCTTAGAGAACTGAGTCATTTGAATATGGCGCGCGCGCGCGTGTGTGTGTGTGTGTGTGTGTGTGTGCGCGCGCGCGCTAGAGGTGGATGTCCTCACTCAAAGGGAAAGGAGGATGGGGGAGCTGGAGTGCCAGCACTCAGGAACTCGAGGTTCGAGGATCACGATAAATTTTAGTCCAGCCCTAGGCTATAGAGTGATTTCACTATAGAGTGAAGTCAGTGTGTTATTTTCGAGACAAGATTTCTCTGTGTAGTTTTGGTGCCTGTCCTGGATCTTGATCTGTAAACCAGGCTGGCCTCGAACTCACAGACATCCACCTGCCTCTGCCTCCCAAGTACTGGAATTAAAGATGTGTGCCACCACCGCCTGGCAGAGATCAGAAACCTTTTATCATGTCAACTTCACATGCATTCTGGGACTCAAGCAAACCAGCAAGCTTGCACAGCAAATGCCCTTTTCCCACGGGCCAGCTCGATAGACCCACCACCCCACCCCCTCTTTTGATAAAGGGTCTGGCTGTGTAGCCAAGGCTGGCCTCTAACTGGAGCTCCTAAAGCTTGGGTCTCCCCAGTCACTACAATGAGCCAAAGGAAGGTAGGGATAGAGTAGTGTCTTTTTAATAACCTGGAAATCAGCAAGAACTTGGGGGGGGGGGGGCAGGGTGTTAATTAGGTTGGGTTTTGGTTTTCTGAAACACAGGGTCATTCAGGCTGATCTGGAATGTGTAGCAATTGTCCTGCCTCAGTCTCCTGGGTTACAGGTGTGTGACCCCACACCCAGTTTGCAAACATTTGGATAAGAGAGGTGCCATAATTAGGGTTGCTGTTGCTATAACAAAACACCAAGGCCAAAAGCAGCTTGGGGAAGAATGGGTTTATTTGGCTCATGCTTCCACATCACTGTTCATCATTGAAGAGCAGAAACCTGGAGGCAGGAGCTGATGCAGAAGCCATGGAGGGGTGCTGCTTACTGGCTTGCTCCCATGGCTGCTAAGCCTGCTTATAGAAGCTAGAACCACCAGCCTGGAATGGTACCACCTACACTGGACTGGGCACTCCCACATCAGTTACAAATTAAGACAAGGCCCCTGCAGGCTTGCCTAAAGCCGAATTTTATGGAGGCATTTTCTCAACTGAGGCTCCCTCCTCTCTGATGACTCCAGCTTGTGTCAAGTTGACACCAAACTAGCCAGGACAGGTGCTTTGTTTCCTTGAATGCAGTGGCTGCTCAAGTTCAGTGCCAATGTTGCCAAACAAGATCCCAAGAGTCCTACACTCCTGTTGTGGTGCACTGTGAGACATGCAGCTCTCAGTCTTCTCACAGAGGAAAGAACATGACCAGCCCATTTTGCTGAATCAAAAGTCATAGCCAAGCAGGACATGGTAGCACACGTCTTTAATCCCAGCATTCAGGAGCAGAAGCAGATAGACCCCTAGTTCCAAGCCAACCAAGGCTACTTAGACCCTGTCTTAAAACAAACAACAAAATGTTTTGAAGTCAAAGCCAATGTCTGTGTAAGATAGTTATACACCACCTCATCCTTGAAGAGTCAAGTTTGGAGTTTGTTTATTTTGGTTTTCATTATCATTTCTTTTTGAGATGGGGCTTACTATGTAGTCTCAGCTGGCCACCACATCACTGTGTAGCCCAGGCTGACTTCCCCCTCACTGTGTAGCCCAGGCCGCCCTCAAACTCTTGCCTCGAGCTCCTCAGTGCCGGACTGCCAGGCATTCACCAGAGTCATGTTGGAAGTTGTTTTTGTTTGTTGAGTCAGGGTTTAACTATGCAGCCATAGCTGGCCTGGAGCTCAATATTAAACTCGCTGGCTGTGAATTCATAGAAATCTGCCTGATTGCTGGAATTAAAGCTATGCACCACCACACCTGGTTCATGTTGAGGTTTTAAGGAATGAGGCCATATTTTTTCTCCTCATAACTCAGACTCAATGCACAGCTTTGACGCTGACCTTTCCTTGTGAAGACTCCTATTTTTGGTCGCAGATTCAAGAAGGATTGTGATTATATTACACAAATACTAGATCTCTAATAGACATGGGAAGATGTCTACTTTATTACCCGGACATTCAGCCAACAGGAGCAAGCCTTTCTCTTCATCTCTCAAAACAGTTGGTTGGTTTAAGTGTTCAAGAGATGCACCCTGACATCCTATTTCAGTTTCTTTCTCCCCACCCCTAGGGAGAACAGCCCTGGCTGTTCTGGAACTCTAGACCAGGCTGATCTCAAACGCAGGGATCCACCTGCCTCTGTCTCCCAAATGCTGGGATTAAAGGTATGCACCACTACACTTGGCTCTTTCCCTTTTTAAATTGCATTTATTTGTGTCTGTGTGCACACCCACAAATGTGCCTCTGGAATCAAACTCAGACTATCAGCAAGCACCTTTATCAGCCCAGAGTTTCTGAATTCTGATACTAACTGTCATAGAGTTGAGATAATATTCGTTTGTGGTGGCCAGGCAGTGGTGGTGCACACCTTTAATCCCAGCACTTGGGAGGCAGAGGCAGGCAGATCTCTGTGAGTTCGAGGCCAGCCTGGTCTGTAGAGCGAGATCCAGAATAGGCACCAAAACTACACAGAGAAACCCTGTCTCGAAAAAAAAAAAATTCGTTGTGGTTTATGAATGTAATTGATATCATGAGTGTAATTAATATCTTAAATGTAATTCATGCCACTGAATTGTGAACTTAAAAATGGTTACAATTGCAAATATTATGTTCATTTAAAAGAATAAGGTGGAATGTCATCACCACACATTGTATGTGTGTATGAAATTGAAGACAGCGATGTTCTAAAATAGAAAGTGGTGATGGTGTCATGGGCCTCTGAGGATGCTGGACTAAAGTCTGTCAAATTGTACAAACAGGCAAATTGTATACTATGTGAATTATTTGTCAATAAAGATTTTATAAAAGGTTAAAAAATATTCTTTGTGGTTTTTGTTTGTTATGAGACACTTTCTCTGTGTAGTCCTGGCTGTCCCAGAACTTGCTCTGTAAACCAGGCTGGCCTTAACTCAGAGATCCTCTGTCTCCTGAGTGCTCAGATTAAAGGTCTGTGCCACTGTGCCTAGCTCTCTTCTTTTCTTTCTTTTTTTTTTATGTGTATTGATGTTTTGCTTACATATATGTCTGTGTGTGAGTGTCAGACTCTCTGAACTGGAGTTACAGACAGTTATGAGCTGCCATGTGGGTGCTGGGAATTGAAGCTAGGTCTTCTGGAAGAGCAGCCAGTGTTTGTTTTTGGTTTTTTAAATTAATTCATTTCTTTTTCTTTTTCTTTTCTTTTCTTTTTTTTTTTTTTTTTGTGGGTGCTAGGAATTGAACTCAGGACCTCTAGAAGAACAGTTGGTACTCTTAACCTCTGAGACATCTCTCCAGCCCCTTTATTTATTTTTCTATTATCAGCTTGATACAGTATAAATTCTTATCCTAACTGTGAAATGTTTCATTGAGGCTTGCCCAGTAATTGAGTAAAACCAAAACTTATAAGCCATAGTCTTCCTACGGTTCCCCCTGCTATATAGCCTCCCTGGTTCTGTGGGTTGCAGTCTGATTGTTCTTTGCTTTATATCTAGAATCCACTTCTGAGTGAGTGCATATTATGTTTGTCCTTCTGGGTTTGGGTTACCTCACTCAGGATGATATTTTCAGTTCCATCCATTTGCCTGCAAATTTCATGCTGCCATTGTTTTTCTGCTGAGTAGTACTCCATTGTGTATATGTACCACATTTTCTTTCATTCTTTCATTATTTATTTATTTATTTATTTATTTATTTTATTTATTTATTATGTACACAGAAGAGGGCGTCAGATCTCATCACAGATGGTTGTGAAACACCATGTGGGTGCTGGGAATTGAACTCAGGACCCTTGGTAGAATAGTCAGTGCTCTTAACTTCTGAGCCATGTCTCCAGACCTGTACCACATTTTCTTAATCCATTCTTCAGTTGATGGGCATCTAGGTTGTTTTCAGGTTCTGGCAGCCAGTGTTCTTAACTACTGAGCCATCTCTCCAGCTCCCACCTCCAGAGTAAAACTAATATTCTATAGCTTATTACCTGGGTCTCCACACCTGTCTTATTATCAATGACACATAGAACAGAGGAATGTGAAAGTAACAATGAAAGACCTTTGTGAGGGGCTGGAGGGATACCTCAATTGTTCTTGCAGAGGAGGCATGGCTGCTTATAATAGTCCATAACTCCAGCTCCAGGAGATCCAGAGCCCTCTTCTGACTTAGACAGGCACTAGGCATGTTCATGGTATGCATACATATGTGCAAGCAACACACTCATACATATTAAAAAAAAAAAAAAAAAAAAAGCCCAAAAACAAATTTTGAAATACTAAAAAAAGATTTTGGGGAAATGTGAACTGCAGTGTACATCTGTGATCCCAGCACATTAATAGGTTTTTCTGCCCCCCATAATAGGTTTCTCCAATGACTCAATAAGCCAGATCAAGACTAACTGGAAAAGTATAACAACAGATTTATTTGAGCAAAGCAACTTCCCTGTGAGTTCTCCAGTCCCAGAGATCAAGGCCAGAGAAGACACACACTGAACTAAAACAGGGAGATTATATAGGTTATTGGCAAGGAGGTGATGATGGATCTGTCATAAGCTGGGTTTATGCCCAAGTATGGTGAAAAGCTGACCACTTTACACAGGGACTTGGGTGGCTGGCAACATTGGGGAGGAGCTGCCATAGCCACCAAGAGTGCAGAACTGGGCTTTGGTGCCTTCCCATTGCTCGGATTCTCTGAGTGGGTGGAGTTTGGAGAGGTAGGAATGGGGTTTCTCAGACCTTGCAGGAGTGAGCTGGAGGTTCCAACTGAACACACAGGGTGTGTGTGTGTGTGTGTGTGTGTGTGTGTGTGTGTGTGTGTGTGTTTAGAGTTTTCCTGCCTGGCCCAGTCAGGACAAATCTCTCTTACCCGCCAGTCCCACAGTCGCTCAGACCCAACCAAGAAAGCACACAGAAACTTACATTGTTTAGAAACTGTATGGCCGTGGCAGGCTTCTTGTTATCTACTTCTTCTATCTTAAATTAACCCATTTCTGTTAGTTTATACTTTGCCACATGGCTTGTGGCTTACCAGTGTCTTTACATGTTGCTTCTCATGGCAGCGGCTGGTGGTGTTTCCTCCCAGCCTTCCTGTTCCCCGCCTTCTCCTCTTCCTTGTCCCGCCTATACTTCCTGTCTGACCACTGGCCAATCAGAACTTTATTTACACAGAGTGATATCCACAGCACTTCCCCTTTTCTTTTTTGTTAAAGGAAGGTTTTAACTTTTACATAGTAAAATTACATATAACAAAACAATTATCAAGCAAGAATTACAGTTACATTATTAAAGAAGATATCCTATCTATCTTATATTTGTGAGTCTAAGGTTTTATATCTAACTTATCTTTTATCATAATTGAGGAAATTATAACTATCTAGTCTTCAACCACATCAAAGACCTCAGAAGGATTTAATATTACCTGAGAAATGGGAGAAGGATGGAAGGATGCAAGCAACTTTCGGGAGTCTTGCAGAGTAGACAGAGACAGCTGGCAGCCTGGACAGTCACCTAATGTTCCTTTGTAAAGTTGGGGCAATTATCTTCAGCCCACAGGGCTAGAGTCTCTCAGTCACTTCTCTCAGTGTCCTGTAGAATGTCTGGGCAGTTTCCTCTGCAAAGCAGGAACCTGAAGGACCATTTTGTCAAGCGAAGTTTAGTGGTCACCTTTTTACGGGTCCTGTATGTCCAGTTGATCAAGCAGTCCAGGCAAGAACAGTTTCTTGCCCAAATGGCTATTTTTGCAAGGTGAAGATAAGATATGAAGTGTCTTCAATGCTCATCCTCCTCACTGAAGTAAATCGGTGTTGCCAGGAGCAGACATGTCTCATTGTCTACAAAGTCTAAATTTTAAAAATATTTTAAATGTCATATTCTGTAGGTCATGGAAGTATTTGAAGATTACCTATCTATCTGAAATATCTCCATGTATACCTAGAAGACTTAACTAACATGGCTACAAGTATGATTATCATAGATGACTAATTATAATCTATTTTTAATTATCCATTACAGTTTAAAATGAGCTATATAAACATAATACCTTAAACAAGAGTAGAAATATACACACAGTATGACAAAATTAACTTTAAGTTTATATCAATAGACTAAAATCTATACCAATGTAAAACATTTTAAACAAGTTGTTGCTCTTTAGAAGTAAGTTTCTTAATCTACCCTTTCAGACTATTATATCTATATCATTTCCCCTTTTCTTCTTTAGAAAGAGATCACATTTATAATCAACCTGCTTTAAATAAAAATATTGGTTTTTCTCTGTCCCACACCAGAGGGCTCTTCTGATTTGGGACACAAGAATCTCTTAACCTTTACTTTTAACAATATGCCTGGGTTTAGAGAAGGAGTGAGCCAGTTCCATCTCCAAAGCCAGCTTGATAATTTTGGGAAATTGGGCACAGTTTTTCTTACTACTTCCTGCTGGAGGGGGGCGCTGTATCTTATGGGGACACAAAGAAAATTTTAAGATTATGGAGTAGTCCGTGAGGGTAAACCTCTGAGCCAGTTGCCTTGAAACCATTCTGGATGTCGGATCATCTGGGCCATGGTGTCATCAGAGACCTTTCAGGTGGTCTTGGCTGATCAAACCTGATGTATCTTAATCTGGAACAAATCCACAGCCTCTGGCTTTCTGTGGAAACAAAAGCAGAGACTCTTTTCCAAAGCAACATATCCTTATATCCAAATTTTGAAGTCAAGGTGTCTTTAAAATTTACATATTTGTTTAACTCAACAGCTTTTATGATCAAATCTTTTTCTGCAGTTAAAAATCCCAAAGACAACAGAAACACTGCTGTGGCTGCTGGCTCCACCCACCTCAGCTTCCCAACATGGCGGTGGTACAGTTTATCGCCAGCTCTGGGTCTGGAGCCATGTGTACCATCAACTATCAGAAGCAGTTCTATCAAAGCAGTGCACAGCCCAGAAACTTTTTTTTTTTTTTTTAACTAGCAAAGGCTAAATCCACCACGCAGCAGAGTAAAGTGCCGCTTGTAGATTCCTCATTCCCGCCACACTGCAGGTCAGACGAACACGCCAGGAACCACCATAGTAGCTCAAACCGGCAGGCTGCTGCTAACTTGAGAGAGACAACTTAGCTCTGTCTTAGAATCTTTTTTCTCAGGTTTTAGGTGGAAAGTCTTGCCAACACGTTGGACGCCATTTGTAGTTAGAGTTTTCCTGCCTGGCCCAGTCAGGACAAATCTCTCTTACCCGCCAGTCCCACAGTCGCTCAGACCCAACCAAGAAAGCACACAGAAACTTACATTGTTTAGAAACTGTATGGCTGTGGCAGGCTTCTTGTTATCTGCTTCTTCTATCTTAAATTAACCCATTTCTGTTAGTTTATACTTTGCCACATGGCTTGTGGCTTACCAGTGTCTTTACATGTTGCTTCTCATGGCAGCGGCTGGTGGTGTTTCCTCCCAGCCTTCCTGTTCCCTGCCTTCTCCTCTTCCTTGTCCTGCCTATACTTCCTGCCTGACCACTGGCCAATCAGAACTTTATTTACACAGAGCGATATCCACAGCATGTGTGTGTGTGTGTGTGTGTGTGTGTGTGTGTGTGTGTGTGTATGTGTGTATATAAAACCACAAACAAACATATAACCTCATGGACCAGATTTAATAATGCACATTTATAATCCCACTACACACGACTAAGGCAAGAAAATTGCTAGTGTGAGCTACGTAGATAAGAAAGTAGCAAAAGCCAGATACTCAAGAATACTAACAATATTTCCTACAACTAAGTTGAAACCCCAACTTCAGGAGATAAACCTCTGACCCATAATCTTCAAAGAATCAAAGGTCATTTTTTTTTCTTTTGTGAGACAGGGTCTATGTAGTCCTGGCTGTCCTGGAACTTGCCATGTAGACCAGACTGGCCTTTAACTCAGAGATCTGCCTGCTACCTCCCAAGTGCTGAGATGAAAAGCTGTACCACTACACCACACACACACACACACACACACCACCACCACCACCACCACCACCACCACCACCACCACCACACACGCACCCCCTGCCCCCAACAGAGGCAGAATTTCTGACCTTGTGCAGGAAATGGCAGTTGTTCCTCAAGAATGTCTCAAAACCTTAAATGTAATGTCCAGCTGGCACAAATGTCTGTTCCACAATGATTCTTTGATACTAGTACCTAAGTTTTTATTTAAGTAGGCCTTGTCACCAATTCCAGAAGATTGTGGTCTCACCCCACAAGCTTTTCTCTTCCTGGTTCCCTCTTCTAATTAACTATTCAGCTAATTGTTGCAGGATCACCATAGAGCTGGAGTCCAAGGACCATCAAGCATATACCCAGGTGGTAAGGAACAGTAACAGTCCAAAAGTATTTACACCCCCAGACCAAAAAGGGTCTGGGCTCTGCAAATCAGACCTTAATATAACAATTCATTACTGTTAGATGCTCACAACAATTGATCATCTTTGTCTCCTGGATGCTAAACTATTAAAGGAAACAGGTGCCTTAAAATAATCAGTCTCTGATAAAACTTATCTCAGGTAAAAATGTAAAACATGTTCCAATCTCTCTGTCTCTCTGTCTCTCTGTCTCTCAGTCTCTCAGTCTCTCTGTCTCTCTCTGTCTCTCTCTGTCTCTCTCTGTCTCTCTCTCTCTCTCTCTCTCTCTCTCTCTCTCATATTAACCAATGTAAGCAGAGTACTAACACTTGGCACTACAACTTGGCCACCAGCCCAAGACTTTAATTTTTCTCTTGGCTGCTTAATATGTTCAAATTTTTTTCCAAGCTCCAGAAACCAGCTTAAATCCATCTGGACAGGTTGGATCTACTTCAGATAAGTGCCAAACCCAAACTTTCCTGGTCTTGGGATGCCCTCTATCACCCCCAAAAGAAAAAATAAAAGTAATAATAATAATTCTTTCATCTAAGTTTTTCTCCATCTCACCAGCATCCCAAGCCAAGAAAGACAAACAGCTCCAAGGCAGCAGACAATAGTGACAGCCCACCATCTTAGGACATCTGTCTACCTCAGAAGCCCCTCCCCTACCCCCCAAGAGTCAACTGACACCTACCAAGTCAAGCTGGAAGCAGTTTTCCAGGAGAAACAAAGCCCCTATTCCTGTTCACCCATTTTTTTTGTATGTGGAGCTGAGGATCAAAACCAGGGCCTTGCACTTGCTAGGCAAGCACTCTACCACTGAACCCCGCACCCATTTTTTATAATAAGCAAAAACCTGGAATGTTAGGATTCTGCCACTACAGCTATATGACCACACATGCACAGTTCAATAACTAAGTAAGGAGTCTTAGGTTTTACGTCATCAGTGCACTACATGATTATGCAATGTACACAGTGCAGTTGCGCGCACAGCACAGTCACACAATCAGCACATGTGTGATGTAGCTCTATAAGCCTACCTGCACATGTGCATGGGAATCCTTAAAAATCCAGACACAGACTCCTCCACTCTCCCCTCTGTTCTCTCCTCTCTCTCTCTCTCTCTCTCTCTCTCTCTCTCTCTCTCTCCACTCATGTCTCCCCTCAGGGCTGGTTACTATCTTCCATCCCCCTCTGATACTGGGTTTAGTCATGTCTCATGACCTTTTGGCACAGTAACAGTGCAGTTTATTTTTTAAAACAGCAAATGTGAGACCAGTTTGGGGGTGCCTGTCTTTGATCCCAGCACTCGGGAGGCAGAAGCAAGGGGATTCTGGATAGCCAGAGCTGTTATACAGAGAACCCTGCCTCAAAAAAAAAAAAAAAAAAAGTGTGGGCAATGTTTTTGACTTCAAAATTACATTTCCTAGGCAGAACGGATGGATCATCAGACAATGAGATAAGAGCACTTATTATTCTTGTACAGGACCTGGGTTTGGTTCCTAGCATCCACTTGGCAGCTCACATCTACCCTTAACTCCAGTTCCAGGGGATCTAACTTCCTTTCCTGGTTCCATGGGCATCAGGCACACATGTGGTGTACACACATGCATACAGGAAAAACATAAAACAAAATTTGTATTTTTAAAAGACTACATTTCCCAGCCTCCCTTGCAGCTAATGGAGGATGATGAAACAATAGGAGGAAGTGCTTGGGTGGGGCTTCCAGGAAAACTATTTAAAAGGAACTGTCTTAGCCTGCCCTTTTGCCCCAGCTATTTCCTCCTTTCTTAGAATACAAACAAGATATTCTGGGTTGCAACAGCCATCTTGGTTCATAAGGTAATGCTTAGGATTGAAATATGGACAAAATGATGGAGTAGGAAGAAGAAATCTCTGAGAGTGAATATGTGGGTGTCATAGAGTACCTACGTCAAGACTTTTTAAATAAAGGAAACAAACCTCAGTGTAATATAGAAATACAAGTAAATATGGACAGGCTCACAACCATCTATAATGAGATCTGGTGCCCTCTTCTGGTGTGCAAGGTTACATGGAGGCAGAATGTTGTACACATAATAAATAAAATAAATCTTTAAAGGAGGGGGGGGGCTGGAGAGATGGCTCAGAGGTTAAGAGCACGGACTACTCTTCCAGAGGTCCTGAGTTCAATTCCCAGCACCCACATGGTGGCTCACAACCATCTGTAATGAGATCTGGTGCCCTATTCTGTATACATAATAAATAAATAAACCTTTAAAAAAAAAAATAAGTTAGTTAGTTACATGTTGCTGGTACTGGGAACCAAACTCCAGAGCTGTAGGAACTCTGAACATCTGAGCCATCACTCCACTTCCCACATAAGGAGAGGTTCTTGAAAATTCTGGGTTGAGGTTTCCTGTCTCAGGGTTGGGGTTACAGCTCAGTGGTAGGGACATTATTAGCATGCTTGAGGCTCTGCATTTTGCTCATTTTGCTATGAGTCTAAAAATATATATTTTATTTAGTTAGTTGTTGGATTTTTTGTTTGTTTGTTTGTTTGTTTCAAGACAAGGTTTCTCTGCGTAGTTTTGGAGCATGTCCTAGATCTTGCTCTGTAGACCAGACTGGCCTGGAACTCACAGAGATCCACCTGCCTCTGCCTCCAGAGTGCTGAGATTGTTAGTTGTTGTTTTGAGACAGGGTCTCACTTGGAGATGGAGGCAAGAGGGTTAAATTATTTTATAGCCGGGCAGTGGTGGCACACGCCTCTAATCCCAGCACTCAAGAGGCAGAGGCAAGCAGATCTCTGTGAGTTCCATGCCAGCCTGGTATAGAGAGCAAGTTTCAGGACAGCCAGAGTTACACAGAGAAACCCTATCTTGAGACAAACAGCCAGGCATGGTGGTGCATGCCTTTAATCCCAGCACTCGGGAGGCAGAGGCAGAGGCAGGTGGATCTCTGTGAGTTCCAGGCCAGCATGGGCTACAAAGTGAGTTCCAGGAAAGGTACCAAGACTACACAGAGAAACCCTGTCTCAAAACACCAAAAAAAAACAAAAAACAAAAAACAAAAAAACAAAAAACAAAGATGTATTATTTTATGTGTGTGCACAATGTCTATGGTTGATACTGATACTCCAGATTCCAGAAGACAGTGTTAGGTCCACTGGAACTGGAGTTACAGATGCTTGTGAGCCACCATGTGGGTGCTGGGAACCCGAACGCAGTTCTCTGCAAGAACAAGTATGCTTAAGCACTGAGTCAACTCTCCAGCCCCCAAGGATTGTTTTTAATCAACATTTTTGTGTATTCTTTTTAAAGACATTTAAACATTTAACTATATTTATTTGGGGGGGGGGGGTCAGAAGACAATCCCAGGGATTGATCCTTGACTTCCACTTTGTTTGAGATAGACTCACATGTTCACCACTTGGTACCCCAGGCTACACATGCATTACAAACTTCTAAGAATTGTGTCTTCTGTCACCGTAGAGCACTGGAATTACAGACATGCTATTATGTCAGGATTTGTGTGGATGCTGGGGATCAGCACTCAGGTCCTCCTGCTTGTAGGTCTGCTCTCCAGCCCAAAATGTTAACTTTCTAATGAGGGAAAATACTATTTCTATGTTTTTGTTTTGTTTTTTGAAACTGTGTTTCTTGTTGCCCAAGATCTTTTTTTTTTCTTTTAAATTTATTTTGTGTGCATTAGTGTGAAGTTGTCAAATCCCTTGGAACTGGAGTTACAGACAGTGGTGAGCTGCCATGTGGGTGCTAGGAATTGAATCTTGGTCCTCTGGAATAGCAGTTAGTGCAACCACTGAGCCATCTCCCCAGCACCCCCAAGATCTTTTGGAATTTCTGATCCTCTGGTCTCCACCTTCCCAGTGCTGGGATCACAGACATATGACAACTGTGCTCTTCTATTCCAAATGACCACTGACTGACTATTTTGAACAAGAGCTCACTCTAGCCCCAACTAACCTAGAACTCACTATGTAGACTAGGCTAGCTTCAAACTTGTAGCCATTCTTCATCTGCCTCCCAAGTGCTGGGATGACAGGCATGTGTCATGCTCTGATCCCAAATGGTCTTAAACCTCTTACATTGGTCCATTCCAATAGCCAGAGGCAGCAGCCTTAGCTAAGGGCCCTAATGCAAACTGTCCTCCATTTAAAGTTGTATCTGACTTTCATGGCTCCTTTAGTACGGACATCCTCCCAAGGGGAAGAAACATGCCGGCTTCAGAATTGCTGATGGTGGAAGTAGTACAGAACTCATGCTCAGAGAAGCCAGGAATCAGCAGATGGCCAATGACATGTATGTACATGTATGTGTGCTGGCTATGTGTGTATAAAGGAAAGAATCTCCCCATTTCCTCAGAATCTGGGGATACAGACCCCACAACCTCTGAAGCTTCCTACAACCCACTCATTTAGTCTTAAATCTGTCTGTGATGCAGATGGTTCCTTCTTCCCACAGTGTACACGGCCTGAACAGCTCTCACCCATGGCTTCGTCCAAGAATGTTTGTTCTTGTTGCTTCTCTTACTCCTGTTGTGATTACAGGCACTCCTGCAGCTGACTCTCCCCATCTGGAACTGGGAATTTTGATGGGCATTGCAATAGGGAGCTTCATTAGGCTAATGACCAGGTTATTCTATTCCTCTTTTATCTTTCTGTTCAGCACATTGTTTTTTGAAATAGGGTCTCACTATGTAACCCTGGCTAGCCTGCAACTCACTATGTAGACAAGGCTGACCTTGAACTTAGAGATCTACCTGCCTCTGCTGGCCAAGTGCTGAGATTAATGGGGGAAAAAAGGTATGTGCCATCCCACCTGGCTACAGTACAATTTAAAAAGCATTTGTCTTGGGTTGGCAATATGTCTCAGTAGGTAAAAGATCTTACAGTGAAAGATTGTGAACCTGGGGCTGGAGAGATAGGTCAGAGGTTAAGAGCACTGGCTGCTCTTCCAGAGGTCCTGAGTTCAGTTCTCAGCAACCACATGGTGGCTTGCAACCATCTGTAATGAAATCTGGTGCCCTCTTCTGGCTTGCAGTCATACATGCAGACAGAACACTGTATACATAATAAATAAATAAATCTTTTTTAAAAAAAGTGGGAGGGGGGGTTGCGGATTTAGCTCAGTGGTAGAGCGCTTGCCTAGCAAGCACAAGGCCCTGGGTTTGATCCTCAGCTAAAAAACAAAAACAAAACAAAAAAACAAACAAACAAAAAAAAAACCCCAAAAAATACTGTGAACCTGAGTCAGATCCTGGAGTCGAAATAGAACGACACCTAGTGGCATGGGCAGGCTTGAACTTATACACACATGAAATAATTAATAATAATAATAACAACAACAACAACAATTTAAGTACTCATTTTACAAGTTGTTCTGCAGTCTGAAATACAACAGCTGGGAAAACAACATTTAGCAAACAAAAGCAGTGTGAAGAAGGACAAATGAAAACAGGAACACTGCTGAGGCTTCGCAACACTCAGATTTAATGGTTGTCTTAGTACTAATTACTTTGTTATATTGTATTAGTTACTTTGCAATTGTATGAAATAAATGAGAAAAACAGTTAAATAAAGAAGGGTTTATTCTGGCTCACAGTTTGAGGTTGCAGTCGTCTGAGCAGGAAAGCCATGGCAGCAGGTGAGGCAGCTGGTCACATTGTGTCCACAGTCGGGATAGAGACATTGTGTCCACAGTCGGGATAGAGACATTGTGTCCACAGTCGGGATAGAGACATTGTGTCTACAGTCAGGATAGAGACATTGTGTCCACAGTCAGCATAGAGAGGATGAATGCTGCCCAGCAGCTTTCCCCTTTTTATGCAGTCCAGTCCCCCTAGCCCATAGAATGTTACCACTTTTATTAGGATGAATCTTTACATTTCTATTAAACCAATCTGGACACTTATACACCACACACACACACACACACACACACACACACACACACACACACACACACACACACGGGGGGGGGGGGGGGTGTTGCCATGGTGATTCTACATCCAGTTATTAGTGTCAGAAACCTGTCCCTTCAGCAGGCTCCATTACTTAAGATGAAAAGAAACACACCTACTTCCTGGTTTCATTTCACCTGACATTCTGTCCAATATTCTCTGGTATCAGAGCTTTCCCTTTTAAGGCCCAAACACTGACATTTTCCCAGTCAGAAACATATCAGCTCTGTTCTGCTCTGTTTGGAAGATGCCAAAACTCTCAGTCTCATCAGGTTTTTTTTTATTTTTAAACCTGGAGTCACATGCCACTTGTTAGATGGGTAAGGTGATCCAAACCCTGGTCTCCATGATTGTGAGACCACTGACTACTGAGTCACATCTCCTGCCTTCCCTCCATCCTACCCCCAAATCTTTTCAAATTTTGAGACAGAGTCTCATATATCCCAGGCTGGCCCCATACTGTATAGCTAAGGAGAGGCTCAAATTTCTGATCCTCCTGCCTCCGCTTCAGGAGTGTTGACATTGCAGACATGCAGCACCACACCTGGTTCTTGTAATGTTAGGAATTGAACCTGGGATGCCTTGCCTACTAGGCAGGCACTCTACAGACTGTCTTTTGCTTCTGTACATGGCTTGCTGCTGTAACTTGCCTTTTGCTCTTTTAACTTCTTTATTGTTTTATTTTATTTTTAGCTTCCTGACCAGAATCTCTGCCCTGCCCAGAGAGCTGGAAGAGACTTCAATTGTCCCACCCTTACTCACTACCCACTCAGTGACTAAGAACTCTTCGGAGAATGCAAACAGGTTGAGCAGTTATCTTCTCCAAGTCATCCCTCACTAAACTGCAACTCAGTGGTTTCTTTTTATTATTACTTTCAGCTTTTTGGACAGGCTCTTAGTATGTAGCCTAGCCTGGCCTCACACTTAACTTCTGCTTCAGTGTCTTAAATGCTGAGATTACAGGCCTGCGCCCTATACCAACCAGTCCGAGTGGTCCCATGCCACCTGGCCTGTCAGAGTGGCATCTGGCAAAAGCACCACCCTCATTCAACTTTCAGCCTTTCGTCACTTCTAGACTTTTATATAAACACAGGGTGTTCAGTAGCATTTGAGACCTACATAGCCTTTGAGTATTTGAGTCTCAATAGCCACTTACATACCTCTACCCTGCTGCCTCTCTAGGTACATACTGAGCATCCTTAGCCAGCAAGTAAATATTTACAGCATGGAAATAAACACATACTCCAAATCCTAGCACTCACCAGAGGTAGAATAAATGCCAGGAGTTCAAGGCCAACCTGAGCCACATATCAAGTACCAGGCAACTAAGGGTAACCATCACAAGATTCTCTTTAAAAAAAAAAAAATAGCACCCTGAGGAGACATTGAGTTTCCCATCTACCTGCCTTCCAGCAATTTATACTTCCCTCCAACATATTGGGAGCTTCTTTCTGTAAATGCAGACATGTTATGTACATAAATGTGTAAACACAATGATTACAAGTGACCAAACAGGAAGAAAATTCTGTAACACAGGTGTTTTCTGGAATGCAGTTTTGAAAAATGCAGTTTAAAAAAAAGATTTATTAGTTATTTGTGTGTGTATGTGTGCATGTGTGTTCATGCACACACATGTATCTCAGTACCATCATAGGCCATGAGAGGGTATTGGATTCCTGGAGCTAGATTACAGGCAGCTTCAAGCCTCCTGACCTGGTACTGAAAACTGAACTCCAGCCCTCTGAGAGAGTGTTCCTACTGCTGAACCATCTCTCCAGCCCCAGGAGTGGGCTTTCTTTGCCACATTGTATCATGAACATTTCCCAAGGTTTAGTTTTTGGTTTTAGTGATGGTAGTTGTTTTGTCTATTGGTTGCTTGGTTGGCTGTGGTGTTTTAAGACAAAGTTGAATGCCACCCAGTCAGCCTTGAGTTCATCAGAGAGCTGAGACTGGCCCTGAATTCCTTGACCCCCTTATTCCACCTTCCAAGTCCTGGGATTACAGACCTGAGCCACCACACCTGACAATTCTGCCATTTTGGCACAGGTTCTTACAATATAGTCCAAGCTGTCTTTGAACTGGACATTTCCCTGTCTCAGCCTTCCAAATGCCAGGACTGTAGGTTTTCATACCCAAGCCCAGCTTCCTCCAGGTTTTTGTTTTGTTTTGATTTGCCTTTTTGTCTTGATTTTATTTAGTTTGTATGTATGTATGTATGTATGTATGTATGTATGTATTTATTTATTCATTTATTTGTTTGTTCTGAAACAGGGTTTCTCTCTGCAGCCCTGGCTGTCCTGGAACTCACTCTGTAGAGCAGGCTGGCCTCAAACTCAGAGATCTCTGCCTGCCTCTGCCTCCTAAGTGCTGGGATCAAAGGTGTGTGCACAACCACCACCTAGGGGCCTTTCATTTACTTATTTATTTGTTTGTTTGGAGAGAGGCGCTTTGTCCATTTTCTTTCTTTTTGTTTTTTAATTGCATGAGCCACACTTCCATACCCTTACCCACCACTCTCAGGCTTCCATTTTCTTTATTTTTACAAAATAATTGATTTGTATAAAGAAAAAAATAAAAGGAAAATTTCAATATGTAGGCTTAGAAACAATTCAGGGAAAATAGTGAATTAGGTTTTAAACTCCATCAAAACATTTATTCTTCCTTTTTGGTCTTTTTTTAAATTAGAATATATTAATTATACATAATGAGTTTCTATAGTGCTGGGTAGAACCTAGGCCTTGCATATGCTAGTCAACTTCTCTGCTACTGAGTTACATTCCCACCGTGAGTTTCATTCATTATGACATTTTCACACATACATAGAATGTATTTCAACCATATTCCCTACCCCCTCACTTTTTTTTTTTTTTTTTGAAACGTAGTCTCTCCACATAGGCCTGTTATTGTGGGACTCATTATGTAGACCAGACTGTCTTTGAATTCACAGAAATCCACCTGTCTCTGCCTCAAGGCATTTACCACCCTGAGGAGCAAACCCCCAGACCCTCTCTGTTTCTTTTGTCCCCTCCCACTTCTTCCCAACTAGAGTAGTGGTTCTCAACCTGCGGGTTGTGACTCCTTTGGACATGACCGACCCTGGGCTGTCACACAGAAACACTGTCTTGAAATACAAAACAAAAAGAAAGCTGGGTGTGGCCACCACACACACCTGTAGCGCTTTCTGACTGCCAGCCATTCTCAAGACAATGAGGTAGAGGGTGATACAGCAGGACACCTGATGTCCTCCTGGGCATGATTCCACACACATGTGCATATCACACACACACACACACACATACACACACACACGCATAAAATGAAAACTCTCAGCCAGGCCTGATGGTACAGGCCTGTAATCCCAGCTAATTAGGAGACCAAGAAAGGGAGCATTACAAGTTCAAAGCTAGCCTAGGCTACAGAGTGAGTTCAAGGTCAGCCTGGACAGTTTAGAGTGACCCTGTCTCAAAATGAAAGACAATAGGAGAGCATGGGCTCCGAGACAGAGCATTCTGTGGAATCTAGGAAGGAAGAAGGGAAAACTGGAGTACCTGTAAGTGCATGGAGCCAGACTCTCCAGGGAAGACACCGGCAACCTGCCTTTTAATAAGCCCCCAGGGACCCTGATGCAGGCTTTGAGTTTGAGCCCGCATCGCTGGAGGCTTGAAAAGAGGACAGAAATCAAATGCTGAGATGTGGGGCTGGGGCTTCACAGTGAGGCTTTTCCCACTGGCTAGTCTGTGGTCCAGGTGAGTAGGGCAAATTAGCTGGGTTCAGGTGCTCTTTCTCCTTAAGTAGCACCTATCTGCTCCAGATCACCAAACACCACTTATTTTTATCCCAGAGAGAGGCTCTGGGCCAGAGAGAAAGTTAAGAATAGGAAGCTGACGGGTCACCTGACTGCACTGTAACCACCACCTTGTGGCTCACTGCTACATGGAAACCCTGCTTCCTTAAATTAAAAAAAAAAAAAAAAAAAAGGAGGGAGTTGGTCTTTTCATAAACTGATGAGCCACAAGATGCCAGGCCAAGGCAAGAGCTACTATCGACACCTGAGCTAATATGCATTCCGTTCAGAATATAGACTCACACCAGTCATGGTGGCACACACCTTTAATCTAAGCAGAGGATGGCAGAGGAAGATGGATCTCTGTGAGTTCAAGGCCAATCCATTTACCTCGGGAGTTCTGAGGTCAGCCAAGGCTACATAGTGAGACCGTGCCCCCCCCCCCCAAATATGGTTCACAATTTTTACCACCCCTGCCCCCCACCCTGAGAGGATGATAGAAGCAAAAAGGTCACTTTTCCCTTCCTTAATGGTTTGCATAGGAAATGGGCTCCCAGAAGGTTTGGTCCCCTCTGGTGGTGCTACTAAGTGTTGTCTGAGCAACAGAAGGGGACAAGCTTCATGGGCGCATGAATCCATTTAATACGTTCGTCTGCGGATGGGCTATTGAGAGGAAGTGGGTTAGCGGGGCATATCTTTAAAGATCCTTCCTTTTGCTGAACCTTCACCATGACACCAACCACAGCCCGAACCCCTGAAACTAAGCAAGAATAAGCCCTCCTTCAATAGCTTCTTGCAGCTCTTGTGTTGGCAGTGACAGTCTAACACAGCTTCCCCTGCCCTTTCCTCCAGAGCAGTGGTTCTCAACCTTCCTAATGCTGTGACCCTTTAATACAGTTCCTCATATTATATGACTCCCCGCCCCCAGCCATAAAATTATTTTCATTGCTACTTCAAAACTGTAATTTTGCTACTGTTACAAATCCTAGTGTAAATATCTGATCACCTCCCTCAGCCTCCCCAGGAACTAGATCCATGACACTAGGGCCCACAAATCTTCCCTTCTAGCTCAAGCAAAGCCTCTCCTGGGCCCAGGCAACGCTCCAGGATTTTCTCCTCTGTGATGACACAGTTTGACTCAGTGTCCCAGGCAGCTCCTGTGTTCTGTCTGTGAAATGCCATTCCCACAGAAGGCCTCCTGGGAAGTGCACTGCCTGGAGACTCCTGCCTAAACTTTTCAGGACCTAAGGAAGGAAGTGACATTGTCCCATTGGACAGGATGAGTCACATGGCCTTGCCCAACTCAATGGGTCAGGAACCAGAATTTCCATATACTTTAATTTTAGGGCCTGAAAGGTAAGGAAAACTGGACATTGGAGAGAGTGTAACTCTCAGTTACATATGATAAAAGGAGCTTTTGGAGTTGGAGAATTGGCTCAGTCCCAAGAGCTTGTACTGTTCTTTTTTTTTTTTTTTTTTAAGATTTATTTATTTATTGTGTATACAGCATGTATTACTTCATGCCAGAAGAGGGCACCAGATCTCATTACAGATGGTTGTGAGCCACCATGTGGTTGCTGGGAATTGAACTCAGGACCTCTGGAAGAGCAGCCAATGCTCTTAACCGCTGAGCCATCTCTCCAGCCCCAAGCTTGTACTGTTCTTGCTTAAGACTCAAAATTCAGTTCCCTGCACCCAAGTCCAGCAGCTCACAACCACGCTTAACTCCAGCTCCAGGATCCAGGGCCCTCTTCTGTCCTCTGAAGATTCTGGGCACAAATCTGGTGCACAGATATACACGTAGGCAAAACATTCATACACACAAAAGAAGATAAATGCATCTAAATGTTTTCATAAAAGTCTTATAGCCAGGTGGTGATGATGCACACCTTTAATCCCAGCACAGGTGGCAGAGACAGGTGGATCTCTGAGTTTGAGGCCAGCCTGGTCTACAGTCTACAGAGTTCCAGGACAGCCAGGCTACACAGAGCAATCTTGCCTGGCGGGGCAGGTCTTAAAATGTGGAAAGCAGCTTTAGTGCAGGCTGTACGTTAGAAGATGACTATCCTAGCCAAGGTACTAAAGCTGAGGGAAGGCTGCTCAAAGGGGACATTGTCTTTTTCTCTCCTCCCTCTCTGACAATAAAATTTTTAAAAAATAATTTGTTTTATTTTGGGGGATGTAAGTGCATGTCATTTCTGTCACTATGTGAGATCAAAAGAGTGCTTTGGATCCCTCTGAGATGGGGTTATAGGCATCTTCAGACATAAGTACAAAGGTCCTGAGGGTTTAGTTACAAGCTCTCCATTCTGAACAATGGCATTTCAACAAAATGTCCTCATGCAGCCAACAGATACAGTTAATTCCACAGGTAATATTATGGTGGATCTCACTTGATACTTTTTTTTTAAGATTTATTTATTTATTATGTATACAGCATGTATAACTGCAGGCCAGAAGAGGGCACCAGATCTCATTACAGATGGTTGTGAGCCACCATGTGGATGCTGGGAATTGAACTCAGGACCTCTGGAAGAGCAGCCAGTGCTCTTAACCTCTGAGGCATCTCTCCAGCCCCCCCCCTTTAATATATTTTTTCATTTTTTAATATTTTTTAAACTTTATTTTATATGCATTGGTGTGAAAGTGTCAAATCCCCTGGAACTAGAGTTACAGACAGTTGTGAGCTACCATGTAGGTGCTGGGAATTGAAGCTAGGTCCTCTGGAAGAGCAGCCAGTACTCTGAACCACTGAGCCATCACTCCAGCATTTTATTTTTTTATTTTTTTATTTTTGGCTTTTCAAGACAAGGTTTCTCTGTATAGCTTTGTGCCTTTCCTGGAACTCGCTTTGTAGACCAGGCTGGCCTCAAACTCACAGAGATCCGCCTGGCTCTGCCTCCCGAATGCTGGGATTAAAGGCATTTGCCACCACTGCCCAGCTTGATACTTAATCTTTCTAGTGAGCTCAACTTTTTGTTTTGTTATGTTGATTTCTTGAATATGTGTGTGTACCTATTCATGTGTGTACAGGAACATGTACATATGTAGGTGTGCATGTGTATGGAGGCCCGAAGACGACCTTGATGTCATCCCTTGAGTCCCATCCACCATTTTCTTTGCTTTCTTTCTTTGCTAGCTGGCCACCTGTTTCCACCTCCATAGTGTGGAGATTACAAAACACAGTACCTTTATTAGCATGGCACATTCATTTAAGTGAGTGTGTGTGTGTGAGTGTGTGTGTGTGTGTGTGTGTGTGTGTGTGTGTTGCCTGCATGTATGTGCAGCATATGTGTGTCTGGTGCCTGTGGAGACCAGAAGAAGGCATTGGATTCCCTGGAACTGGAGCTACTTATGGCTGTGAGCCACATGTGGCTGCTGAGAATCAAATCCTGACCACCTGAAGCATTATGATATGAGCAGCCAGAGCTCACAATGGCTGAGCTGTCTGTCACTTGGCTTGACTTTCACACAGGTTCTGGGGATCAGTTCAGGCCCTCATATTTTTACAAGTATTTTACTGACTAGCCTCCTCCCAGCCCAATACTTTACTTTTCTCTGTATGTGCTAGCTCAGTCGGTAGAACATGAGACTCTTAATCTCAGAGTTGTGAGTTTGTGCCCCATGTTGGGTACCGATTGTAGGAGTTTTCCTGTTCCCCAGCCTCTCTCAAATAAACACACTGAGGCTTATGTAAATTATAAATGCTTAACCAATAGCTCAGGCTTATTACTAACTAGCTCTTACATTTTAAGTTAACCCATATTCCTTATTTATGCTCTGTCATGTAGCAGTACCTTTTTTAGCATGGCACATTCATCTCCTGCTCCCTCTGAGTCTGGCTGGCAACTCCAGACTCGCCCTTCTTCCCTCCAGCATTCCCTGTTTGGCTCTCCTGCCTAACCTTATTCTGTCAGCTTCTTTATTAAACCAATCACAGTGACATATATTCACACAGTTTAAAGGAGTATTCCACAGCATTTATTTTAATTTTTAATTTTTTTAGTATTTTTATTTTATTAATAATGTATTTGTGTGTGTTGTGTGTGCTGTGTGTATGGGTGATGATAGAAAACAAAAGAGGAAGTGGGCTCCCCAACTCCAGTTGGAGCTACAGGAGTTGTGAGCCAAGTGATGTGGGTGCTGGGAACAGAACTCTGGTCCTCTTAACCACTGAGTTGTCTCTCCAGCCCTGTGTGTTTTATTTTTTTAATTAATTAATTAATTTGTTTGTTTGGTTTGGTTTTTCGAGACAGGTTTTTCTCTGTGTAGCCCTGGCTGTCCTGGAACTCGCTCTGTAGACCAGACTGTTGTGTTTTGTTTTTTGAGACAGGGTCTTGCTATGTTTCCCAAGATGGCATCAGTCTTCACAGTCCTCTTGCCTATGTCTCACTGGGGCTGGGGATATAAGCATGTGCCATCGAGATCAACTGGGCTAATGTTTTTCAGATTAATATATTTGTTACCATTTGTTACCCGATGCTGTGTGTCACAAACATGCCTAATGTCTGTTCCTATCCACAGAACCCTTCTGTGTACCATACCAAATGTGTAAGATTTTTGCTACACTGGCAAATAATTCTCTGTGGCTTAGGACACTACATAGGTGTCTCATCAATCAGTTCTTACACCATCTACCTAGAGTCAAAATTGAAAGCAACCCCCAAATAATTAAGATTATTAAATGATCAGTTATTGGAAGCATTTTTGCAGGATTTTTATTATTTCTGACAACATCCCAACAATAAATGCTCTACCAATGACTATACCTGGAACTAGCTCTGTAGACCAGGCTGGCATCAAACTCACAGAGATCCTCCTGCCTCTGCCTCCTGAGTGCACCACCACCTGGCCTAACTTACCTTCTTTTAATTACTGTTCTAGGGCTTTTTGTGTTTGTTTGTTTGGTTTGGTTTTTCCAGACAAAGTTTTTCTGCATAGCCCTGGGTGTTCTGGAACTTGATCTATAACTAGGCTGGCCTTGACCTCACAGAGATCCACCTGCCTCCGCCTCTGCCTCCCAAGTGCTGGAACTAAAGGCATGTGCCACCACTGCTGGCTTGTCCAGGGTTTTCTATTGCAATACAATTAAATAATATACTTATATTTCTTTCCTCTAAACTCTGTCCCCAACTCACAACTTCACAACACTACTAGGATTTTACCCAACATTTATTCACTGCTTATTCCCTGTAAATAATTAATTAATTAATTAATTAAGCCAAAGCATAGCATCAAAACTCCTCTACTGAGGGCTCAGTCCCTCACCTCTACCCACACTTTAGATGCTACTTGTAAAGCAAAGCTACCTGTGTTTCTGATTGACCATGAGTAAATTGGAGATTCCCACAATCCCCTCCACGGGGTTGAGAACATTTTCTAGAACATCCAGAGAAGTAAGGAACTCATTTGACTTATAATTACTGGTTTAGTATAAAGGCTTCAAGTCAGGCCCTGGGGCTCAGGTTAATTATCCCAACTGGTTAGGTTGAAGTAGAAAGAATAATTGTTCAAGGCCAATCTCACCAATTTCAGTGAGACTGAAAACAGGGAGGGAGATTGAGAGATGGCTCCAAAGTTAAGAACACTTGCTGGATTCAATTCCCAGAACCCACACCACAGCTAACAACCATCCACAGTTCTAGGAGACCCACTACCCTCTTCTGGCCTCTGCAGGCACTGCACACATGTAGTGCACGGACAGCATGCAGGTGAAACACCCATACACATAAAATAAAAATAATCTTTAAAAAAAGTCCAGCCCAACTAGCGTTTGCTGTGAAGTTGCCCACATAGAGACTGTCTTCTTTTCAGACAGAGTTATTTTCAGTAGCAATAAGCCGTGCTTGAGGCCTAAGCCCGTCTCAATTTCAAGTGTGATTTTTCTTCTTTCTGGGATGTAAAAACATCTCTTCCACTATTACCCCTGTGGCCTCCACTTACCTCATCAGCTGAAATCCCATCAGGTTCTCTCAGTGTTGGAGAGGTCCGCGTCAGAGAATAGAATCTCTGGCCTGAGTGGAGACCTGACACTCTAGCGAGGCTGACTCAGTCACTTTGGCTAAGGGGCCCACCCCAGGAAGGTGGGTTCACCTTAAGCCATGCCAATAAGATAGGTGGAGTAATTAGTCTTTTAATGAGATACTGGACTGTTCCTTCCCAGACAGTAACCTAACCCAGGCCCCTATACGTCGCCTGTTTCCCTGGTTAGTCAGAAGTGTACTTTTCTCTTTTCACCGTCCTCTCTCTCTCTCTCTCTCTCTCTCTCTCTCTCTCTCTCTCTTTCTTTCTTTCTTTATTTTTTTTTTTATTTTTTTTTTATTTTTTATTTTTTCTAGTCAGGGTTTCTCTGTAGCTTTGGAGCCTGTCCTGGACTAGCTCTGTAGACCAGGCTGGCCTCGAACTCACAGAGATCCACCTGCCTCTGCCTCCCGAGTGCTGGGATTACAGGCGTGCGCCACCACCGCCTGGCCCTATCTCTTTCTTAAGCATGCTTTTCTTAACATTTTGGACCTTCCTCCCAGCATCTTGGGCTTCCGTACTCTGGCTACCGTTTCCCTCGCCGCCATGCGTCTGTCCTCATGACAACTACAACACCTGGCTTTTCCGTTCTCTCCTTCATACCCTCCTCTGGGCAGCGGCTGAGGTTTACAGCTGGCCTGCCCTGAGGTTTTTCTTTCAAACACATCAAAAAGATTATCCATTATAATCAAGTAGGCTTTATCCTAGAGGTGCAAGGATGGTTCAACACATGTAAATCGATAAATAAACACATGCAAAACCCAAAACCATGTGAGCATCTCATTAGCTGTAGAAAAGGCCGTTTACAAAATCCAACATTCCTTCATGATAAAATTCCTGGAGCGATTGGGGATAGTAAACATAATAAAGGCAATATACAGCAAGCCCACAGCTAAGAAAAAAGAGAAACTCAAAGCATTTCCACTCAATTCAGGACAAAGATAAGAATGTCCATTCTCTCCCTGACTGTCCCATATAGTTCCCCAAGTCTTCGCTAGAGCAGGAAGACAACTGAAGGAGATCAGGGGACAGAAAGGGAAGGGAAGAGCTCAAAGTCTCTCTACTGCAGATGATAGTCTACATAAATGACCCTAAAAACTCTGCCAAGAGGGAGGCGGATCTCTGTGAGTTCGAGGCCTGCCTGGGCACCAAAACTACACACAGAAACCCTGTCTCGGAAAAAAAACCCAAAAAACAAACAAACAAACAAACACCAAAAAAACCGCAGAACAAAACAAAAACTCTACCAAGAAAATCCTACCACTGATAAACACTTTCAGCAAAGTAGCAGAATACAAAACTCAGTACCCTTTATGTCTTCCTGTATATAAATGACAAATGGACTGAGAAAGAAATCAAAGAAACAACACTCAGACTCTCAATTAAATAAATACATAAAGCCAAACATATTGTTGCATGTCTTCAATCCCAGCACTCAGGAGGCAGAGGCAGGTAGATCTCTGAGTGTTGGAGGCTAACCTGGTCTACAGAGTGAGTTCCAGAACAGCCAGGGCTGTGTAGAAAGACCCTGTCAAACAAAAACAAAAACTTACCGTAACTAACTCTAACCAGGCAAGCAAGTGAAAGACTTGTATGATAAAAACTTTATGAAACTGAAGAAAGACGCTGAAGAAGGTATCAGAGATGGAAAGACCTCCCGCGCTCATGGATTTGTAAGATTAATATTGTGAAAATGGCCATCCTTTCAGAAGCAATCTATAGGTTCTGTTGGGTCCTGGAATTGCGCAAATAACAGGGAGCAGACCACTGAAGTCTATTAACCAGAAGTAACATTATTTAAAAAAAAACAAAACAAAACAAAACTACTGCAGGAAACAAAAAACTTCTAACTAGTTAGGGCCATGGAGTTATTTGGCTCTGTGGCCTCGATGAGGGGCTACCAGCATCTTTTTATAGCCACAAGTTATACCCAGGGTAGGGAGTAGAGATCAGGATTTACAGCCTCTTAGGAATGAATTCCTAGGGTTAGGTCTACAATTCCTATAGAGTGCACCCTTGGTGTCATGGTTTATAACCTCTGATTACAGATTGTTAGTTCAAGATGTTTACATAGCCTGAGTCTGTTCTAACTGTCTCCCATATCTGGGAGAATGTAGGGCAAAGGGTCAGGGAGCTTATTTTAAGGCCATTATCAGGGTATAGGCATACAATTTTTCATATGCCTGGGCTCTTTCAATTCAATGCAATCCTCATCCATCAGGATTCCAACACATTTTTTCACAGAAATTAAAAGGACAGTTATCAGTTTCATATGTAAAAACAAACAAACCCCAGGATAGATAAAACGAATCTGAATAATAAAAGAACTGCTGCAAGTATCACCATCCCTATCTCACATTGTACTAGAGTTATAGTAATAAAAACAGCATGGCATTGGCATAAGAACAGATATATTGGTCAATGGGACTGTATTGAAGACCCAGACATAAATCCACAAACCTTGGATGCCTGGTTTTTGAGAAAAAAAGGCAAAAGTACACACTGGAAAAAAGACAGCATCTTCAACAAACTGAATGTCTGCGTGTAAAGGAAACCAATAGACCCATATTATCACCCTGCACAAAATCAATGCCAGATGGACTAAGGACCTCAGCATGAGGCCAGATACGCTGAATCTGATGGAAGGAAAAGAGGGGAGTAGTGTTGAAGTCATTGTCACAGACAAGGACTTTCTGAACAGGACATTGATAGCAAGGCACTAAGACCAAGGATTAACAAATGCACCTCATGAAACTGGAAAGTCTTCAGTATGACAGAGAATGAAGTACTTGTTTTGCTTGTTTATTTATTTATTGGTGTTTTGCCTGCATGTGTGTCTGTGTGAGGGTATCGGATCCCCTGGAACTGAGTTACAGACAGCTGTGAGCTGCCATGTGGGTGCTGGGAAATGAACCCAGGTCCTTTGGAAGAGCAGCCAGTGCTGTTCTCTTAACCACTGAGTCATCTCTCCAGCCCCTAATACTTTTTTAAGATTTATTTATGTATATGGTGCTCTATCTGCATGTACACCTCCATACCAGAAGAGGGCATCAGATCCCATTACAGATGTGGTTGCTGAGACTTGAACTCAGGACTACTGGAAGAGCTGCCAATGCTCTTAGCCACTGAACATCACTGTAGCCCCCTAAAATTACTCTCTTTTTTTTTTTTAAAGATTTATTTATTTATTATGTATACAATGTTCTGTCTGCATGTATCCTTGCAGGACAGAAGAGGAAGCCAGATCTCATTACAGATGGTTGTGCGCCACCATATGGGTGCTGGAATTGAACTCAGGACCTCTGGAAGAACAGCCAGTGTTCTTAACCTCTGAGCCATCTCTCCAGCCCCCCATAAAATTACTCTTAATGACATTCTGCTATGCCCATAGATTGGTGTCTCAGCCAGCATCCGAGAAGCTTCTCCTTCAGGAGATGGGAACAAATATAGAGCCCCACGGCTGAGCAAAGTGCAGAGACCCTGGAACATTCAGCTCTAACTGCTCCCCTCAGAACTCAGGGAGCTATTGGAAGAGGAGGCAGAAAGATTGTCCGAGCCAGTGGGGATGGAAGGTACCAAGGAAACAACAGTGAGCTCACAGTGACTGTGGCAGCATGTGCCTGGCCTGCACCAGTTCAAACCGGATGGGCTCCCATCGCTGGCGTTGTTTTATTCTGTTTTTTGTTTGTTTGTTTCTGTTTGTTTTCTAAAGAGAGAGAAAAGAAGGCATGGAGTTGGATGGATGAGGAATGAGGAGTATTTGGGAGGAGATGGCAGGGGAAACTCTGAGTAAAATATACTGTATGAAAATTTTTCATTTTTCAATTTCATACATGAGAGAAATGGGAGATGGTGGGCAGAGACAAGAGAATGAGACCAAGTCTTGAGGGCCAGCTAGCACACAGGCCACAGAACAGCAGCAGACACAAGAGAGACCTTGAGGATCCAGGAGATGGTCGGGGCGGAGGTGCTGCTGGGAAGCCTACAACCTGAGGCTCTAACTCAAGGAAGAGATCACAGCTTCACAAAATGTCCTCCGACCCTCACATATGTGCTGTGACATTAGTGTGTCCTCTCCTAAACACACACACACACACACACACACACACACACACACACACACACACACACACAGAGAGAGAGAGAGAGAGAGAGAGAGAGAGAGAGAGTAATTTTTTAAGAATAAAAGCAATGACTACTGTAAGAATGCTATATTTGTTCCTTTTTCTAGGCACCAACAAACAAAAACCCCTGTGACCTCTCTCCCCACAACATGGAGCCTTGAGGCCGGATAGTTCTGGATAGAACCCATGTCAGAGGCTTAGCTCAAGCCAGTTCTAAAAAGGAAGAAAAGAGCAAGGCGTATTCTTGGCTTTGCCTGTCACAGCTCGTAAGCAGGCTTTTTGAAATTCATGACAGAGATCTTAATTTTGAAGGCCAAGGCTTCTGGTTGGAAAGACTTGCTAAAAAGAAACTGAGAATGAGTATTTCTCTCTTCTCTCTCTCTCTCTCTCTCTCTCTCTCTCTCTCTCTCTCGTGTGTGTGTGTGTGTGTGTGTGTGTGTGTGTGTGTGTGTGTGTGTGGTGTGTACGTCAGTTCTCTCCTTCCATCATATCAGTTACAGGGATCCAATTCAGGTCAACAGGCCTGACAGCAAGCGACCATCCACTGAGCCATCTCCCTGGTTACTTCTTTCCTTCTTTCTTCCCTTCCTTTTTGGTTTGTTTTTGTTTGTTTGTTTGTTTGTTTGTTTCTCGAGACAGGGTTTCTCTGTGTAGTTTTGGTGCCTGTCCTGGAACTCTCGCTCTGTAGACCAGGCTGGTCTTGAACTTAGAGAGAACTCACAGAGTTCTGCCTGCTTTGCCTTCCAAGTAATGGGATTAAAGGTGTTTGCCACCACCATTTAGCTACATTTTGGGTTTTTTTTTTTGTTGTTGTTTGTTTGTTTTTTTAAACTTGTAGCACAAACCCAAAAACGTTAGTCTAAATACAATGGGAACATCAAAGGGCAATGACTTGGAATTAGTTAAAAGCCCTGTAGGGTGGAGCTTAGCTGGTGGAGGGATTGACTCATGCACAAGCCTTGGGTTCCGTCTTCAGCACCAAATAAGCCATGTGAGATGTGCACACCTGTAATCCTAGCACTTGGGAGGTGGAAGCAAGATTAGGAATTCAAGATAATCCTCAGCTACAAGGTGAGTTCAAGGCCAGGATGGACTAAAATTAATTAATTTTACTTAAAATTATTTTTAATTATTTTATATGTGTATAGGTGTTTTGCCTTAGTGCATATCTGAATATCACTTGTGGGCCTGGTACCTTCAGAGGCCAGAAAAGGGCATCTGATCCTCTGAAATTGGAGTTTAAGATGATTGAGACCCACCCTGTAGGTGCTGAGAACTGAACCCAGGTCCCCTGGAAGAGCAGCCAGTGTGTGTGTGTGTGTGTGTGTGTGTGTGTGTGTGCGCGCGCGCCACAACACAAGTGTGGGAGCAGAGGACAACTTTCAGGAGTCTATTCTTGTTGTGGAAGATTAGTTTAAGATCTGTTACATTCGTTTATGCTGTAGAACATTTGTTTAATGATACAAGGATGTGTTGCGTTCTTTTATGTTGCATTTGTTTAACTCTGTGAAGCTGTGTTACTGTGTCTGTCTAAAACACCTGATTGGTCTAATAGAGAACTGAACAGCCAATAGCTAGCAGGAGAGAGAAATAGGCAGGGCTGCCAGGTAAGAGGATAAATAGGAGGAGAAACCTAGGCACCAGAGAGAAGAAAGAAGAGCTAGGAGTGAGAAAAGAAGAAGGAGAAAAGGAAACCAGGGCCCAAACACCCAGCCACAGCCACACAGCCACACAGCCAGCCATGGAGTAAGAAGAAAAGAAAGATACATAGAATAAAGAAAAGTAAAAAATCCCAGAGGCCAAATGTAGTTAAAGAAAAACAAGATAATTTAAGTTAGAAAAGCTGGCTAGAAACAAGCCAAGCTAAGGCAGGGCATTCACAAGTAAGCCTTGGTATATTTATTTGGGAGCTGAATGGCAGACTTCCAAAGGGAAAACAAAACAAACTGCATGTTCTCTCCTTCTACCATGAGTTGTGGGGATCAAATGAAAATCATCAAGCTTTCTTGGCAAGTGTTCTTACCCACTAAGCCATCTTGCTGAATTTAAATAACCGATTTTTAAAAGGCCTTCTGAGGCTGAGGAATGAACGCAGCTTAGTAATAGAGTGCTTGGCATGCAGGAAATCCTGGGTTCCACCCCCAGTACTAAAAGTAAATAAATATACACCAAATAAGCAACCAAGCTAGTCAGCCTCTACTGAAAACAGAATTGGCCTCTAAAAATAACCAAGAAAAGAATTATATTATTGAGATCTAGGTGTGGAGGTAGCCAGACCAGGAGTTCAAAGTCACCCTTACCTACACAACCAGTTGGAAGCTAGCCTAGGTTATAAGAGACTCTGTCTCGCCTGACAGTGGTGGCGCACAGCTTTAATCCCAGCACTAGGAGGCAGAGGCAGACGGATCTCTGTGAGTTTAAAGCCAGTCTGGTCTACAGAGTGAGTTCCAGGACAGCCAGAGCTACACACAGAAACCCTGTCTTGGAAAAAACAACAACAACGACAGAGAACCCTTGTTGAGAGAGCTTTTCTCAACAACATTTGTCCCAAACCTACACAAGAGGAGACCCTTTGAGGGACAGCTCCAGACCGCGGCACCGACGAGACCAAGCAAAGACTGGATTTGCAGCAGACCAACATCGATCTCTTGACAGTGTGGGCACACTCCTGTAATCCCTGCACCTAGAGGTGGAGGCAACAGGATCAGGAGTTCAAGGCCAGGCCTAGCTACCTGGCAATTTGGACTGGGGAGAGAGCTCAGTTGGTAAAGGGCTTGCCAAGCAATCATGAGAACTCGTTAGATCTCCAGAGCATGTGGGTTTGGGAGCACATCTGTAATCCCAGTGCTGAAGAAATGGAAACTAGGGGCTCCCTAGGGCTCTCCTATCCAAATCAGCAAGTCCTAGGTCAATGAGAGAGCCTGTCTCCAACAAACAAGGTGGAGGGTACCCGAGGACCACTGATGTTGACCTCTGGCCTCTGTATACAGGTGAATACATCTACACATGTACCTACACACATTTGCACTCACAAATGAGCATACACATGAAAACACACACATAGGAAAAGTAAAAAGCTTTCTGTGGGTTGAGCTGAGCCATAGCAAATACTGTCATTAAAGCAAAATTAGTCCAGGTTTTCAGTTCCAGAGTTCCCAAGTAGCTGAGGTCATAGCTGCCTTATTACTGCGAGTGAACTAATCTGAGCCAAGGTTAGGCAGTGCTCCTATTCCCAGACGCTGAGTCACCAGTGACCCAGCATATATCATTTTGCTCTATTTGTGTCTTAGAACCTAATGTGAATGCACCCTCACCCAACCCCTCAGGGACATCACAGGAGCTCCATTAATTAATGTTTGGAAAACAATCTAATTTGTATATGTCTGGCCTTCAGAAACATGACATCAGTGTGTTTGGGATGCAAAGATCATTAATTAAATTAGTCAAGTACAATTCCAGACATACTTAGTACTTATTAAGCTATGTTCTGAGGCAGGAGCTGGAGGCTGCATTAGAGGGCTGGGGCTTCACCTTAATGCAGCTTATGACATGGAGGAGAGATGGATGACTAATAAACAAATTCAATAAAAGCTTCATAACTGTTGTGTGCTAAGAGGAAAACAAGAAGTTTATAGCAGCATCTAGCTAGAGGGGTCTATTTTTTTTTTTTTTTTTTTTTGAGACAGGGTTTTTGTTGTTGTTGTTTGTTTGGTTGGTTGGTTGGTTGGTTGGTTGGTTTTTCGAGACAGAGTTTCCCTGTGTAGCTTTGTGCCTTTCCTGGATCTAGCTCTGTAGACCAGGATGGTCTGAACTCACAAAGATCCCCCTGCCTCTGCCTCCCAGATCCGCCGGCCTCTGCCTCCTGAGTGCTGGGATTAAAGGTGTGTGCCACGACCACCTGGCCGAGACAGGGTTTTTTGTTGTAGCCCTGGCTATCCTGGAACTTGCTTTGTAGACCAGGCTGGTCTTGAACTCACCCAGTTCTGGGATTAAAGGCGTGTACCACCACTACTTTTAAAGTAGTAGTCACAGAAGGCTCTGAGGAGACATAATCCCCTGCCTGGGGATTTAGTTCAAAAGTAGGGATCTTGCCTAACATGCTGTGGTGCTTTGAACAAGAACTGTACCCATAAGCTCTTGCATTTGAACACTTGCTCCCCCTTGGTGGCACTGCTTGGAAGGTATATGTCACTTTTTTTTTTTTTAATTTATTTATTATGTATACAGAAGAGGGTGTCAGATCTCATTACAGATGGTTGTGAGCTACCATGTGGTTGCTGGGAATTGAACTCAGGACCTCTGGAAGAGCAGTCAGTGCCCTTAACCTCTGAGCCATCGCTCCAGCCCAGTATATGTCACTTTTAGGTGTGAAGCCTTGCTGAAGAAGTAGGGTGGGGTCTGAGCACTTAGAGCATTGCCGGACTTCTTGTTCACTCTCTCCATTTTCTTCGTGTAGTTGAGATGTGATCTCTTTGGCCACCTGCTGTCATACCTTCCTCACCATTATGGACATCTAGCCCTCTGGAATTATTAGCCATAACTAATCGTTCTGTAAGTTGCTTTTGGTCTTGGTATTTATCACAGAAACAAAAAAGTAACTAATATACATGCTTAAACCCTGGATTTAATCCTCAGTAACACACACACACACACACACACACACACACACACATGGGGGGGGGGATCCCTAAAAATGAGCCCCAAGAGAAGGACACTTTGGGCAGAAGTGAGGCTGGGATTGTAGCTCAGTAGATAGAACACTTGCCTAGCGTACACAAAACCCTGGGTTTGGTCCGCAGCACCAGTATAGACTAGTGTGGTGGTACGTACCTGTGAATCCAGTACTAGGAAGGATCAGAAGTTGAAGGTCATCCTTTGCCACTTAGGGAGTCTAAGCCCTGGGCTGCAGATCTTCTCTCACCACCAGCAACAGCAAAAAAATTTACCAAAGGTAAGGGGTTAGAATTTTGTTTTTATTGAGCTATAGGAGGGGTGTGTGTATGCTACTCTGTGTGTGGAAGTCACAGGACAACTTGTAGATGTCCATTCTCTTCTCCTACCATGTCGTCCTGCAAATCAAACTGAAACCATCTGGCTTTGGTGGTAGTGTTCACCTGGGACTGTTGGGTCCAGGGTCATGCAATAATGGGGGACAGACCATCGAAGTCTATTAAACCAGAAGCAGACTTTATTCCAGAAACAAAGAGGGAAAAAAGGAAGAAAGAAAGAAATACCACTGCGGGGCACAAAAGCTTATCAGCTAGCTGAGACCACAGCCAGTGTTCAGGGTTCTGAAGCTGCGGCAGCTGGAGGTGGGTTGTGAGCCCCTTTTTATAGTAAAGAGAAATCATTCATTAGGCATGGACAAAGGAAATTTTTGTTTGTTTGTTTGTTTGAGACAGGGTTTCTCAGTGTAGCTTTGATACCTGTCCTGGATCTCACTCTGTAGACCAGGCTGGCCTCGAAATTGCAGAGATCTGTCTGCCTCTGCCTCCCGAGTGCTGGAATTAAAGGCGTGCACCACCACCTCCCAGCTCAAAGTTAAACTTTTAGAGACAAATTGTTTTTAGGTATTTACAATTTCCCATTAACAAAGTTTTAGGGGGTTTCTGTTAGAATTCCTAGCCACTCTCCCATGACTGTGCATGCACTGGCAAGATGCTTATCCATCCCAGGGCCTTACGTCCTATGTAATCCATGTGCTGTGTGATCACATAATTTAAACTCAGCATGATTATGCAACCTATGTGCATGGGTGACGTAGCTATGTAAGCCAATATGCACGTTGGGGGAAACATAAAAGCAAGTTCTGGGACTGGAGAGATGACTCAGCGGTTAAGAGCACTGGCTGTTCTTCCAGAGGTCCTGAGTTCAAGTCCCAGCTACCACATGGTGGCTCACAACCATCTGTAATGAGATCTAGTGCCCTCTTTTGTCCTGCAAGGATACATGCAGGCAGAACATTGTATACATAATAAATAAATAAATCTTAAAAAAAAAAAAAAAAGCAAGTTCCACATATTCCTCCCCTCTCTTCCTGCACAGTCATTCCCTAGGCCTATGCACATCTTTCCTGTTCCCTTCCCTTAATAAACTCTTTTTTTTTTTTCCAGAGCTAAGGACTGAACCCAGAGCCTTGCGCTTGCTAGGCAAGTGTTCTACCACTGAGCTAAATCCCCAACCCTTAATAAACTCTTATAGTGGATTTTGTTGAACCTCTTGGCTTTTCTGGCAGAGGAAACAGCACCACTTAATGAATAACAGTTTCAGCTAAATGGTATTTGTATATCCCTGCAGCCCTTCTTGTCACAGGTTTTTTGATGTTGTTGTTGTTGTTTTGGTTTGGTTTTTCGAGACAGGGTTTCTCTGTAGCTGTTGAACCTGTCCTGGACTAGCTCTGTAGACCAGGCTGGCCTCGAACTCCCAGAGAACCCACCTGCCTCTGCCTCCCGAGTGCTGGGATTAAAGGTGTGCGCCACCACTGCCTGGCCCTTCTTGACACAGTTAATTGATGTTTGTCCAAACCTGCATCGTCTCCTGGCATAGTTGGATTCCCATACTGAGGGGTGGGGAGGATATGAAACAACACAAGGCAGGTTGTCACATAGAACTCATTAAAAGTTAATTTTGGTTTCAGTAATGAGTGGTAGGGGGTTATCAAAGAATAGCTAACCCCAGAGCTACAAAGGGCAATCTTTAGTAAAAGAAAACTAGCATTTGGGTTGTTGACAGAGCTGCCCATCGTAAAACATGGAGGGCCCCAGTTAAAGGTTAATCCCTTTGTGCTGATCAAGCTGATGGTTGTCAGTTTCTGTCCCTTAAGCTTATTCCTATATACCTGTACCCTACAGAACCTCCAGCTCACTCCCGCTTTACCCAGAAAGCCCCATTCCTCTCACTTTTGAAGCCCTGCCCTCTCAGAGAATCTCCAACAAAGAAAAGGTGCCAAAAAGCTTAGTTCTGAATTCTTGGTGGCTGCCGCAGCTCCTCCCCTGAAGTTGCCAGCAGCGAGTCCCCACCTAAATCAGTCAGCTTTTGACCACACTTGGGCACAACCCAGCTTGTGGTGACACATCATCACCCCTCACCTACAGGCTATATAAACTGTCTGCTTTAGTTTGGGGCCTGTGACTTCTGCCTTAATCTTTGGGCCTGGAGAACTCACCTGGGAGTTGCTTTGCTCAAATAAACCTGTTCTTTTACTTTTTCAGTTTGGCTTGATCTGGCTTACTGTGTTGTCGGAAAAACCTATTATCATGTTACAGAAAACCTATTAGCTAGTGCCTTTTTTTTTGTGGGGGCGGTGGATGTTGGGGAATATTATTTCAATGTGTGTTGCACTTTTTTTCCTACTGCTTTTGTTAACAATTCAAAGATGTGTTTGATTACATAAAATTAACCTGCAAGCAGGAGGCTGGGTCAGCAAGTAGCTGACAGGAAGTGGTCAGCCATGTGTAGCAAGGGTTTTTTAAGTGAAGCCTAAGAGAAGGACGCTGGGTATTTTGGAAAACTCCAGCAAAGGGAGAAGGTTACCTACTTGCTATTCAGCCTCTCTGAATGAGCAGAATTCCACCTCAAACCTTGAATCAAGAGTTCTTCAGATTTAGATAATGTCTCCCTTAGTAGCTTTGAAAGAGTCAATGCCTGACTATTGGAATTGCAGTTGCTGCTTTGAGCAGTCTTTGCTTAAGGGGCAGTAACTGTTAAAAAAAAAAAAAAAAAAAACAATTGGCACCCAGTGTGGGTGGGTTGGGGTTGCTGTTACTTGGTTTGGCTTAGTTTTTTGTTTATTGGTTTTGTTTTTTAAAATAGGGTTTCTCTGTTTAGCCCTGGCTATCCTGGAACTCACTCTGTAGACCAGGCTGGCCTCAAACTCACAAAGATCTGGCTGCCTTACCTCCCAAGTGAATTCTGGGATTAAGTGTGTGCACCACCAACTGCTGGCTTCGTGTGTGTGTGTGTGTGTGTGTGTGTGTGTGTGTGTGTGTTTGTTTTTTGTTTGTTTTTGAGACAGGGGTTTCTCTCTGTAGCTTTGGATCCTGTCCTGGAATTTGTTCTGTAGACCTGTCTGGCCTCGAACTCTACTTTCTGAGTACTAGGATTAAAGGCATTCACCACCACCACCCAGCCCTGGCTTCCTTTTTTTGAGGCAAGGTCTCCCTGTGTAGCTCAGGCTGGCCTGGAACCTGCAGGTGTAAGTGTTCTTTTAGCCTCTGCCTGCAGGGAGCTGCAATTACATGCTTGTACCACCTTGCTCAGCCTTTCCCAGGAATTTTGAATGCTGAGAAAAGGCTGTTTCAGCTTCTTTGTCAGGTAACTGGATACATCTCCTATGGTCATGTGACCAGATTCTGACCAATGGAAATCAAGGACTTTTCTCTCTTTTAATTATTTTTTAAAGATTTATTTATTTTATTGTACATGTATGATTACTTTGCCTGCATAACTGTATGTGTACCATATGCATGCCTTTGGAGATCAGAAGAGGGCATCAGATCTACTGGAGCTAAAGTTACAGATGGTTATTACCACTATATGGGTGCTGAGAACCTAACCCCGGTCCTCTGCAAGAGCAGTAAGTGCTTTTAACCACTGAGCCATGCCTCCAGCCCCAAAGGCCACCTCTGATAAACCCAGCAAATGTCCGCTTCCTGGACAGTCATCTTTGCTTCCTCCTCTCAGTCTAATGGGGAAGATGGAGCCACTAGTTGGCAGATGCATGAGCCCCTGAATCAGAGATTATAGGGGAGCCACTTACCCATCTGCGGTACTTAAGTGGGTAGGGTATTTTCAAGGGCTACAAAACACAGGATCAATAAAAAGGAGTCCAAATTCAGGAGGGACCTTAAGTGATAAAAGGACACACAGGTAAGGCCAGGCAGTAGTGGCACATGCCCTTAATCCCAGCACTTGGGAGGCAGAGCCAGGCGAATCTCTGTGAGTTCGAGGTCAACCTGATCTACAGAGTGAGTTCCAGGACAGGCACCAAAACTACACAGAGAAATCTTGTCTCGAAAAAAACACCAAAAACCAAATAAATAAATAAGTAAATAAATACACAGATAATATGCATTATATGTAGATGAGTCATAAAAAAATGGGATGGGAGCCAGGCACGGTGGTGCAGGGCTACCATTGCAACCACTACAGAGACTGAGGAAGAAGGATCTCAAGTTCAGAGCTGCCCTGGTAACTTAGTGAGACCGTCTCAAAATGAGAACAGAAATCTGGAGATGTCGCTTAGGGGTAGAGCATTTGCTTAGCATGTGTGAGTCCTTAGATCCTGATAAGGGGGAGAAAGGGTGGGATAAGGAGCAGGAAGAGGAAGAGGAAGAGGAGAAGAGAGGGCCAGGCATAGAGGCACACACCTGCACTGTAACCTCAGCCCTTGGGAAGCAGAAGCAGGAGAACCAGCACTTCAAGGTTATCCTCAGCTATATAATGAGCTGGGGGCCAGCCTTTTCATCCTTGGTCTTTTTCTTCTCTTTTTTTCCCTTCTCTTTCTCCTTATTCTTCTCTTGTTCCTTCTTTTCACTCTTCGGGGCCTGCACCTCCAGTTCTATTCTCACCTGGATCCAACAACAAGCAGTGTTCTGGAGCTGGGGGCTGGGAGTGGGGATTTCACAGAAGTGGGAGAACCCAGCCGGGGGTGGCGGTGGCACACGCCTTTACTACCAGCACTCAGGAGGCAGAAGCAGGTGGACCTCTGGTCTACACAGTGAAACCCTGTCTCAAAAAACACAAACAAAACAGTAAGAACCCTGCCGGGCGGTGGTGGCACACACCCATAATCCCAGCACTCAGGAGGAAGAAGAAGAAGAAGAAGAAGAAGAAGAAGAAGAAGAAGAAGAAGAAGAAGAAGAAGAAGAAGAAGAAGAAGGAGAAGAAGAAGAAGTCATCTCTATGTGGTTATTGGGAGCCAGTGGTACACACACACACACACACAACTGCCTACAAATGGCACCCAAATTCTAGCCATGAATAGCCACATAAAATCTAAGAAAGCTTAAGAAAAGTTTTCCAAATACACAAAAACGGAGCCAAATGTGGCTTCCTAGTCTCACAGTTTCATGCCAGCTGCAGTACATGCCTGTGGGATGGAGACAGCTAACAGCCACCAAGCACTAATGCCATGCACTAAGCTGAGGCATGCCAGCAGCTGACAGCAGTTTCAGATTTGTCTCATACAATCAAAGAACCTTATAGATGCCCAATAAAGACAGATCCAGATGAAAGAAACCTCTAAACAGATTACAGTGTGTTTAAAAATGTACATAGCCTGAGAAGGAAAGGAGAAAGGATATAGATAGTCATAGAAGAAAATAGTTTAAAAATAACAAAGTCCTTTAAAAAGCAGCAAAGTAATAGTAAAGAAAAAACACACATATAGATGGAAAATATGCAGGGAGTCTGGATCCTGTATGTTCTTGTGTTATCTTTAAATTTTTTTTATTCCTAATGAAGAAACAGTAGCTGCTAAGAGACATTGGATTATGAAGGCTGCTGGCTTAAACCAACCTATATATTTTAAAAAGTGTCTTGAATTCAAAATGGGAGTCAAAATGTGTGTTGCTTTGGGAAAGAGGTTATGCTTTTTTCACACATAATGAAAGGCTATGGGTTTGTTCAAGGTTGAAGAGGGTCAGATTTGATCGGGGAAAACTCCCTGAAAATCCTGGCTACAGATATAAAGAAATAAACATAGAAAAACTACAAAACATGTAATGTATATTTTATCTACTCAAACATAAAACAAAAAATCGTCTTTGGCTAACTTCTGTACAATACACAGTCTGTACTTGTATTAATGCAGATGTGCATGTTACTTTTAAAAGTTTATATATATTTTCAGAACAAAAGGACCAGACACCAATAAAAAAAGTGGATGTTCCAGGTGATCCAACATCTCAGAGCACCTCTGTTACAGTATCCTCAGAGTTCTGCATCCAGAACAGCTTCAAGGCTGCTGGCTGTGATGATCCAGCCTCACACACTACTCCAGTCAGGACTTGATCATTATCCTGATTTTTCCAAGGTTTCCCCAAAGATGCTAGCACTTCCATGCAACAGGAAGCAGTCTAAAGAAAACAACACCCACATTCCCAAAAGATGAGTTACGGGTGTTTGTCATCATTTGGGGGCGGGGAGTGTGGGGGGGTGAGCTACAAGTTGTTGTTGGTCATGGTTAAAAAAAAACAAATGCTGAACAAGAGAGTTAGATTCAAGGGTCTCTTTCTGAAGAAAAGGGAGGACATAGGAATGATAGAAAAATGATAGATTATTAAATATACTTTTTTTTTCTGGAGCTGAGGACTGAACCCACGGCCTTGCGCTTGCTAGGCAAGCACTCTACCACTGAGCTAAAGCCCCAACCCTACCTAAATCTACTTTTTAAAGGAGGATATAGGAATGACAGGGAAAAAAAAGGTAAATTATTGAATCTACTTTAATCCAAAAAACAACTATTAATCTCAAAATATTTTAAATTGGTATGGATTTTGGTTTATTGATACAAATTTAAAGTTATTTTTAAATACTGTATTGTGTTTCTACTCTTGTTTGGGGTATTGCACTTACGCAGTTCATTTTAAAATGTAATATATAATTAAGAAATACAGGTTAGCAGTAAGTCATCTATTATAATCAAACTTGTAGTCATATTAGGTATGTTTTCAAGGTTAAACATATATTTAGATCGATAAGTGATCTTCAAACACTTCAAAGACCTACAGAATATGGCATTTCAAATGTTTTAATAAAATAAGGCTTTTCTTGATAGTGAGACAAGTCTACTACTGACAACACCAATTTACTTCAGAGAAAATAATGGGCATTGAAGAAACTCCATATAGAGTTTTCTTTCTTTCTTTCTTTCTTTCTTTCTTTCTTTCTTTCTTCCTTCCTTCCTTCCTTCCTTTCTTTCTTTCTTTGTTTCTTTCTTTTTTTTTTTTTAGTTTTAGTTTTGCAAGACAGGGTTTCTCTGTGTCGCTTTGAAGCCTGTCCTGGAACTCAGTCTGTATCCCAGGCTGGCCTTGAACTCACAGAGATCTGCCTGCCTCTGCCTCCCAAGTGCTGGGATTAAAGGTGTGCACCACCACTGCTTGACATAACTGTGATTCTTACTTGATAGTTGTTGTATATAATTTTACTATGTTAAAGTTAAAACCTTCCTTTGTAATTAGACAAAAAGGGGGAAATGCTGTGGAACAATCTTTTTGTACACTGTGAATATTTGTTGCTCTCATTGGTTAAATAAGGGGATAAATTTCCAATAGCTAGGCAGGTAGAGGTTAGGCAGGACTTGTGGACAAAAAGACAGCATAGAGAACAAGAGGGGTGGAGTCACCATCCAGATACAGAGGAAGAAGGAGATGAATGTGTCCTGAAAAAAGGGTACTGCCACATAGTAGAACATAGATAAGAAATATGGATTAATTTGAGATGTAAGAGCTAGTTAGTAACAAGCCTAAGCTACCAGCCAAGCATTTATAATTAATAAGTCTCTGTGTGGCTATTTGGGAGCCAGCTAGCAGGACAGAGCTGACTGGCAGGATAGAGAAAGTCCTCCTACATCTGGGAATGCTGACCCAGCTTGCAAGCCTATTTAGGAGCTAGCTCCCTGTGACTCCTCAGGGAGCTGAGGTCTATCCTGCCCAGTCTGAAAACCAAGGGGTTCTTACCTTCAAGCTGCATCTTTTTTTATTGAGGCACTATTATGTTTTGGTCACTATGCTATTTACCTTATAAGGATATTTTTCACCAACACTTGAATTTTGTTGTTTTGTTTTCACTGCAAGGTACTAAACCTAAGGCTTCTAGACTGACAGATGGCTCAATGGTTAAAATCACTTGTTCTTTGAGAGGATCTGGGTTTGATCCTCAGTATCCACACTGTGGTTCACAAACATCTGTAATTCTAGTTCCAGGGGATGCAAATGTCCTCTTCTGACCTCTGATGGTATAGGGCATGCACATGGTACACAGACAAAATACTCATATACATAAAAGAGAATAAATAAATCTAAAACAAAACCCAAGCCTTCCCACAGATTGGACAAACACTTTACCAGAGAGCTGCCCCTTGCCCCCAGTGTTTGAAGACAGGATCTCATGGCTGGAGAGATGGATCAGCTCTTAAAAGCATTTGTTGCTCTCCCAGTGTTTTGAGACAGGGTCTTAGTTACTTTTCAATAGCTGTGACAAAATGCCATCACCAAGGCAGCTATAAAAGAAAGCATTTAACCAGGCAGTGATGGTACTCACCTTTAATCCTAGCACTCAGGAGGCAAAGACAGACAGATTTCCATGAGTTTAGGGCCAGCCTGGTCTACAGAGTGAGTTCTAGAACAGCCAGAGCTACACAGTGAAACTCTGTGTTGAAAATTTTTTGAAAAAAAGTATTTATTTGTAGCTTAGAGCTGCAGAGATTGAGCATGTCATCATCATGCAGGGAGGTTGGTGCTAGAGCAGTAGCTGAAATCTTAGTTTAATCCACCAGCATGAGGCAGACAGAACTAACTGGGAATGGCCTGGGCTTTTGAAACCTCAAAGCCTGCCCCAGAGATACACCTACAAGGCCACACCTCCTAATCCTTCCCAAACAGTTCCACCAACTGGGGACCAATTATTCAAACATATGAGTCTGTGGAGGCCATTTTCATTCAAACAGCACAGGGTCTTGTGTAGCCCAGACTGACCTCCACTCACTATATAGCTCAGACTGTCTTTGAACTATTGAACTTTCTGCCTTCACCTCCCCAGTCCTGGGATTTAAGCATGCACCTCTACACCCCTTATTGTTTTCTCTCCAGCTCAGTGGCTGTGCCTTAATCTACTGCTATTTCAGCCAGCAGTTTCAACTCTGCAGTTACCGGCCTGCTTCTCCAGCAGCAGCTTGGCTGCTCAGGCCTCAGGCTGGCAGGAATTCTGTTCCCACATGCACCAGCTCTGTCACTGGCACTAAAGGTATCTCTAATTAAATCTCTATCATTCTATTTATAAATAAGACTCGAGATTCAAAGGCTGGGGTGAAAACCTGCAAGCTCAGAGAGGCTGAGTAGCAGCTAGTTAAACCTTTCTCCTTGCTGGTGTCTCTGAAAGACCCATGCTTCTGCTTTCCCAAAACAGAAAAAGCTGCACCATTCCTGTGTCTCTCTATCTCTCCTAGATGCCCTCTGAAGCTCTGTGATTACTTTCTGTCAACAAGTTGCTTACTCAGCCTCCCGAGCCAAGGTTAATTTTATTTAATCAACCCAATGCACTCAGGGTTCACAGTGTGATCGAATATCGCTGTGTATATACTTTTACTATTTGCCTCATTCAGCTTACATATCTCGGTGACCAGATGGTGGCCAGTGGGTTGCACAGGGTAGAGATTATGGGAGCAAAGAGCATGGTAAATGGATGTTTGTAATTACACATGTATTGTCTAAACAAGGTATTGGGGAGAAGAAGGAGTTGGTTATTGGAGAAGGAAGATATCTACAGACTCTTTCCATTGACCCTTAGGAATAAAATCAGACAGGAAAGGCACAAATAGATATGGAGGTTGTGATTGGCCTGTTTGTTTACTGGGACAGGGTTTCACTATGAAGTGCTAGGTGGCCTCAAGTTCATAAGACTCCTGTCTTGGCCTCCCTATAGCTGGAGTTACAGATATGCTCTACCCACCCAGTTTCTAGAGATAGATAGTATAAAATGTATTGGAGGATGTGCATAGATTATATTTAAGTACTATGCCATTTATTTTTATAAGGGAGTTGAGGATCTATAGAATTCTATAGGCTTTAGTGGATTATGGAACCACACCACTGTGAGTGCCAAGGGGTCGTGTTCATAGGTGAGTTTTTGTTTTTGTTTTTCTTTGTCTTGTTAATTTTCGTTTGATTTCTGTTTTTATGAGACAACGTCTCTTGTAGCCTAGGCTATCCTGAATATATAGCCAAGGACAACCTTGAACTCTTTATCCTCCTTCCTCTGTCTCTGATATGTTGAGATTATAGGCTTGCAGAAGCACGCCTGACTCTACTGCTGCTTTTTATTCAGATAGGGTCTTTTTACGTAACTGATGCTGGCCTTGCACTGATGATACCCCTGCTTTACTACTGGGATAACTGAGTGCAAGACTAGAAGGAACTAGATGGTTGGGGCGGAGTCTCTCTTTGCAGACACATCAAAGCTCCAGCTCCTGATACATATGTGACTTCTTTGAGCTGAGTGTCTCGGACATTTGATAAGCAAGAGGGCTGGCAACGTTGTGCAGCAGGTAAAGACACTTGCAGTTCAGCCTCATGCCCTAAATTCCATCCCCAGGACCCCACACACTGGAAGGAGAGAACCAAGTCCCGTAAGTTGTCCCCTGTCATAGGCACACTGTGGCATGCCTGCATTTGAATGCACATGGACACAGAAAGGAGGAGAGAGAGACAGAGATGGCAATGACAAGGGTGACAGTGTGACAATGGTACCTGGTCCGCCCCTTACATGTTGGTAAAATGCCAGCCAGGCATGATGATGCATGCCTGTATCCCAACACTTAGGAGGATTGCTGTGAGTCTCAGGCCAGCCAGGCTGTAAAGAACCCTGCCAGGATGACAGACATGAGCCGCCACAACCAGTTTTATGTGATGCTGGGAATCAAACCCAGGGCGACCTGCATTTTAGGCAAGCACCCTATCAACTGAGATATGTCCCTAACCCCACCTCATCCTGGGCACAGGGTGGGTGTCTAAATGCTGCCTTTCTGTCCCTCCATGTCCCTACCCACTCCTTGGCTCACCACCACCCACGTGTTTATTCAGTATGCTTCACAGTGCCCCGCAGAAGACGACCCTGTAGGTAATACCTTCCTCCCCTGAATGATGCCTGGGGTGCAGTTTAGATATTAGGGGAGGATCCGAGGAAAGCAAGAGCAAATAGGTGCTGATACAGATGTCAGAACCCTCGTCCAAAGGCAGACGTTTCCTCTGTCAAATATTTCTGAAGCGTTAGTCCCCCTTACCACCACCACCACCACCACCACCACCACCACCACCACCACCACCATCCACTTGAAGACAGCCAATGGTGGGCTCCATCCGAGAGTACAGGTCCATCAGTCCTCTGTAGCTGCAATTTGGACTCCAGAGAGTCCTCTGGGAGGTGGGTTGCAATACACGAGCAATCAGCTCTACGTGCGCTTAGCTCCAAACTGGAAAGGAACCTGCTTTTGGCTTCTGATATATCTCAGAGATGGGGATTGTGGGGGCATCTCTGCTGGTCTGTCCATCCTGAGACCACAGTAGAGCCCCAGAGATGGGCAGCAAGGATGTGCTCGCTTTCCTTATCCCAGATGCGCAGTTCTCCTGCAACCCAAAGCGGGACAGTTGATACGCAAGTAGACTCTAGAGGGCGCTGGGGCGGCGGGGAGCCAAGGGACCACAGGAAGTTTGTTTTAAATTAGCAATTCTAGCTTGCATCTTCAGTGCTCTGGAAGTCTGGCCTTTACTCGTTTTTTTTAGATTTCAATTTTTTTCCCTTTGAGGTGCTGAGAATTGAACCTAGGGCCACGTTCATGCTAGGCAAGTCAAGTGCTCCAACACTGAGCTACATCCCAGCCCTTATTGAAAAGAAAAAAATCCCAGAACACCGGAGGCAGAGGCAGGCAGATCTCTGAGTTCAAGGCCAGTCTGGTTTACAGAGTGAGTTCCAGGACAGCCAGGGATCCCCAAAGAAACCCTGTCTCGAAAAACCAAAAAGTCTCATGGGGGGGCGGGGTGTCTCTCTTAACCTCAAACTTGCTGTATCGATAAGAACGGCCTTGAATTTCTGATCTTTCTGCCTCCATGAGTGCTGGGACTACAAGAGAGCACTACCACGATGGGTTTATGCAGTGCTGGGGATGGAGCCCAGGACTTTGTGGGTGCTAAGCAAACACTGGGCTTTATCCTTAGCTTTCTTTTTGCTTTTTATATTGAAAGATCTCGTGCAGTTGCAAGAGCATGCCTTGAACTTTTGATCTTCCTGCCTCAGCCTCTCAAGTAGCTGGATCACAAGTCTGCACTACCAGACCAGAGTCATTCAGATCATCTTCACGATGTCTGTTTTAAACATGTGATTGTACAGTGGCATCAAAATACTATAAATCGGGGGCTGGAGAGATGGCTCAGTGGTTAGGAGCACTGGCTCCTCTTCCAAAGACCTGGTTCAGTTCTCAGCACCTGCATGGCAGCTCACACCTGTCTGTAACTCCAAGGATCTGACACCTTCACAAACCAATGTACATAAAATAAAATTTAAATAAATAATTCTTTAAAATACTATAAATCGGTCCAGTAAGATGCTCAGCAGGTAAAGGCATTTGCTGCCAAGCCTGACAGAGTTTGATCCCCAGGGTTAACATGGTGAAAGGGAAGAACCAACTCCAGAAGGTTGTCCTTTGACCTCCACACCTGTGTTGTAGTATGCGGCACAGGTGTACATGGGAGCATGGTGTACACATACAAGTGTGCACACAGGCATATACATATACATAAAATGGTAAGTTGTGTTTACTCCTTGAAATAGGAATTCCCCATGCAGGAATTTCTCTCTAAGAAAATATATTCAAAGGTAAATCCTTAAAGGCTTAACCGAAAAGGTACTTGTCTTAGCTTTCCTGAAATCCAAAATATTGAATCCAATCCAATTATCTTGCAAAAGGGATTGCATTTGAGTCAGCAGTGACACATCTATGCAATGAACTCAAGGCTACCAGGAAAAACATTGTATGTAGGGCCAGCTTGGGAAACTGCAGCCTTCGATAAAGTATGGCCTACCGCCTCTCCAGCCTGGGAGCTGAGAATGGGTTGACATTTTTGAAATGGTTGGAAAATCAAAGAGACATGCAGAATGATCTGAAATTCCATTCCCCCCTACCCAGACATAGCTTTGTGCCTTTCCTGGAACTCATTTGGTATCCCAGGCTGGCCTTGAACTCACAGAGATCCGCCTGGCTCTCCCTCCCGAGTGCTGGGATTAAAGGCCACCACCCAGCCTGAAGTTCCAATTTAAACTTATACTGGAATACAGCCATGCTCATTCATGGACGTCTGATGCATGGCTGCTTCATCCTACAGACGCCAGACGGCCTGTGACGCCAAATGTATTGCCTATGCAGCCAGTCCTGAGAAAGCTTTCAGACCTGCCATAGACTGATACCCGATGAGCTAGGTCTAGTAGGAGGTGGAGGCAGGTGGATGTCTGTGAGTTTAGGGTCATCCTGGTCTACACAGCCAGAGACAGAGTGGGGATCTGTCAAAAAGGAGAAAGGGGAAGAAGACAACATTTTTTTTTCTTTTTTGGGAATGGAGGGGGGGGCCTGTTTTTTGTTTTTGAGACAGGGTTTCTCTGTGTAGCTCTGTAGCTCTGGTTGTCCTGGAACTCACTCTGTAGACCAGGCTGCTGGCCTCAAACTCAGAGGGATCCGCCTGCCTCTGCCTCCCGAGTGCTGGGATTAAAGGTGTTCACCACACTATTGCCCATCTTTTTTTTTTTTTTTTTTTTTTTTTTTTTTTAACAGAGTTTCACTATGTAGTCCAGGCTTGCTTTGGACATGGAATGATGCTTCTGCCAGGGACTCTCAAGTAATCAAGGGATTACAGGCATGTGCCACCACAGCTGCTGTAAATAATATGCTGTGCGTGCGTGCGTGCGTGTGGGCAGGCGTGCGTGTTGCACATGCACTGGCCCCTTCTTTCACTTGTTGAAGCTGGAGGTTTATGCCAGATGTCTTTATAGTTCTCTCCTAATTTTTTGAAACAGTTTCTCCTGGAACCTTAAGCTCACACGTCAGCTCCACTGGCTGGCTAACAGACTAGCTAATGCATCTGACTGCCTTTTGATGCTATGATGAAGACACTCTGGGGTTAAAGCCACCGAGTCAGACTCTTATCTTACATTCTAGGGATCAGAACTCAGGTCCTCATGTTTTCACAGCAAACATTTTACCCACTGAACTGTCTCTTCAGCCCTGTTACTAACATCTGTATACAGTAATACCACTTCAGTAATAGAAAAAAAGGATACAGTCTATCTAATGTTACACTGTAGAGAGAGAAAAGAAGACTGGGATAAATATACTCTGATACCACCACTTACCTCTGGAGAATGGAATCACAGATCTTTAAATTTTGTATATTTTTATGTATTCTGGATGAACACTTTATTATTATTTTAATTTTATGTTTATGGGTGTTTTTCCAGCATGTATGTCTGTGCTCAACACATGTGCAGTGTTTTTGGAGGCCAGAAGAGGGTGTTGGATCCCCTGAAACTGGAGTTAGAGAGTTGTGAGCCACTATGAGGGTTCTGGAAATGAAACCCGGGTCATCGGGAAGAGCATTCCGGGCTCTTAACTGCTGAGCCATCGCATCTGCGCCATCTCTTCTGCGCCCCACCACCACCACCACCACCACCACAGATTTTTTTGGGAGGGTGAGTTTTGTTTTTACTTTCAGACAATCTATTTTGATGGTGTGTTTCCCTCCCCCAACTTCTCACAGATCCTCCTCACCTCCCTACCCAACCAACTTTATGTTCTTTCTCGCTTTCAAGAAAGAAAAAAGCGACAGGGCTCTGAAGAAGCCCTGTATAGCTGGTGTGCCTGAGGTCGTGCTGTCCCCACCTACTACCAGGAGAGCTCAGGTGACGTCCAGGTCTTGCCCCCAAGAGATTGACAAACAGTGACTATGGGAAAGTCTACCTGTGGGGGTCCTTACAAATGCCACTGCTGGCAATCTGCATGAGGCAAGAAGGAAATCTGGTTCAGCACGACTTAGTAGCCAGTGTTGGTTCAAACTTCTAAGTCTGACCCCGGACAGTTTATTTTTGACATATTTAAACACGGTACAACTTGGGAAAAAGGTTTCCTTGTGGCAATTCTCACAATAATGCTTAAGGTGTGACTATATCAAAACTCTTTTTCAGGGGCTGGAGAGATGGCTCAGAGGTTAAGAGCACTGGCTCCTCTTCCAGAGGTCCCGAGTTCAATTCTCAGCACCCACATGGTGAACCATCTATAGTGGGATCTGATGGCCTCTCTGGCATAAATTTGTACATGCAGATAGAGCACTCATATACATAATATAAATAAATTGATTTTTTTAAAGTATAAGCCAAATAAACCCTTTTTTAAAAATTTTGGGTCGGGCAGCGGTGGCACATGCCTGTAATCCCAGCACTCGGGAGGCAGAGGCAGGCAGATCTCTGTGACTTCAAGACCAGCCTGGTCTACAGAGTGAGTTCCAGGAAAGGCTCCAAAGCTACACAGAGACACCCTGTCTCGGAAATCAACAACAACAACAACAACAAAAAAAAAAAAAAAAAAAAAAAAAGAATAGGTTCTAAGCTGGGCTTCAGCGGCAGGTAGATCTCTGAGTTTGAGGCCAACCTGGTCTACATAGTGAGTTCCAGGACAGCTAAAGCTACATAGAGAGTCTCTGTCTCGGGAAAAAAAGAGGGTATATGTGATATATATTGACTGAGAAACAAAACTCAGGATAAAGGTCTTGGGAGGGAGAGTCTAGGGTAAACATCACAGTCTGGGGGATGGTGGTGAGGCCCGGTGCTACAGATAGCAAAGTTCACCAGGTTATTAACTTTACCCATTCCCAGCTCTCCCAGCGCGAAGAGGTATACATTCTTCCCGATGAAGAGATTAGCCAGCATGTTTTACATTCTTGGTTTCCCTAGTGCTATCTGTGAGCACAAGGAGGACCTTGTGCCCGTTACACTCCCCCCTCCTCTGTGTGCACACAGCACACTCTGCTCATCATTGGGGTCTTCCCCTAGGCATGAACGTATGAAATAAGTCTGACAAGCATTGCCTAGGTCATAGGGTCCCGTGTAGCCCAGGCTGGCTTTAAACTTGCTATGTAGCTAAGGATGACCTGGAACTACCGATCCTCCCACTTCTACCTCCACCGTTTTTGAAATGAGGCATGGTGCTCATTCCTGTAATCTCAACTACTAGGTAAACTGAGGCAGGAAGATAGCAAATTCAAGGACTGCCTGGACTACAGAGCAAGTTCAATGACAGCCTAGGTAACTTAGTGATAGCCTGCCCCAAAACAAACAGTTTGTTGTTTTTTCTTTTTTTCTTTTTTTTTTCTTTCTTTCCTTTTTTTTGGGGGGGGGTTGGTTTTTGTTGTTGTTGGGTTTGGGGGTGGGTTTTTTTGTTTTCGAGACAGGGTTTCTCTGTGTAGTTTTGGTGCCTGTCCTGGAGCTCACTCTGTAGACCAGGCTGGCCTCAATCACAGAGATTCACCTGGCTCAGCCTCCCAAGTGCTGGGATTAAAGGCATGTGCCACCACTGCCCAGGTTTTTTTTTTGTTTGTTTGTTTTTTCTTTGTTTGTTTGTTTCTTTCTTTCTTTCTTTTTCTTTCTTTTTTTTGTTTAAAACTATTTATTTATTTATTTATTTATTTATTTATTTATTTATTATGGATACAGAAGAGGGCACCAGATCTCATTACAGATGCTTGTGAGCCACCATGTGGTTGCTGGGATTTGAACTCAGGACCTCTGGAAGAGCAGTCAGTGCTCTTAACTTCTGAGCCAGCTCTCCAGCCCCTGTTTGTTTCTTAAAGAGAAGAAGAAAAAAAAAAGAGCTGAGGATGTAGTTTATGACAGAGCTCCTTCCAAGCAATGGTGAGTTGCTGGTTTCAGTCTTCAGCCACACACACACACACACACACACACACACACACACACACACACCCCTGGGTGTGGTGGCACACATATGTAGTTCCAGTGATAACCTAAGTTTGAAGCCAACCAGTGATAGATGAGGCCCTATCTCAACAAGGAAAAAGGGCTGGGGATGTAGCTCAATAGATAGAGTGCTTGCCTAGCATATACAATCCCCAGCACTGCTTGGTGGCAGATAAAGAAAAAACAAAGCTCAAGGCTATCCTTGGCTACATAGTGAGTGTGAGGCCATCTTGGGCTACATGAGATCCTGTTGAAAGAAATAAAGAGCCGGACGTTGGAGGTGCACGCCTTTAATCCCAGCACTCGGGAGGCAGAACCAGGCGGATCTCTGTGAATTCGAGGCCAGCCTGGGCTACAGAGTGAGTTCCAGGAAAGGTGCAAAGCTACACAGAGAAACCTTGTCTCGAAAAACCAAAAAAAAAAAAAAAAAAAGAAGAAAAAGAAAGAAAGAAAGAAAAGAAAGGTAAAGAAAAGAAACCAAGGAAACACCTTTAATCCTAGCAAGCATTTCAGAGGCAGAAGCAGGAGGATCTCTGTGCATTCAAGACCATCCTGTTATATATAGCAAGTTCGAGGGCAGCCAGTGTAGAAACTTGGCTATGTAGAAAGACCTTGTTTCCAAAATAAAAACAAAACAAAACAAAACAATAAAAGAGCAGAGAGAGAATGAATTTATGCATGCTAGTGCTCTGCTAGCTTTCTCCCATGTGTCCCATGCCCAGGGAATGGTGCCACTCACAGTGGGTGGGTCATCCCATCTCAACTGAAATAAAATAATTCACAGACCAACCTGATGTAGATAATCCCTCATGGAGATACTCTTTCCAAGTAGCTCTAGAGTGCTCAAGTTGACAACTAACTATGAGTTGGTGAATTGAATCATAAGGTAAGATGCTTGCTGCCAAACTGAGCACCCCAGGACCCATATGGAGACAGAGAAAAAAACCTACTCCTGGGACTTGTCCTCTGACATCCACATGTGCACCATGCAAGTTCCCTCTCTCTCTCTCTCTCTCTCTCTCTCTCTCTCTCTCTCTCTCTCTCTCCTTCTCTCATAAACATATTTTTTAAACTCAGTTTATGCTTTAAACAAACAAACAAACAAAAAACCCTATCATGTTGAGCATTGGTATCGTACACCTTTGATTCCAGCATTTAGGAGGCATAGGCAGTCGGATCTCTGAGTTCTTGGCCAGCTTGGTCTACAGAGCAAGTTCCAGGACAGCCAGGACTACACAGAGAAACCTTGTCTCAAAAACCCAAAAACAAACAAACAAAAACCCTACTGATCCTTCCAGAGCTGTTCAACCATCCCTAGGATGCTGTGCAAAATCAATTCATTTCCCCTTGCTGAACAGCTAGCTCCCTGAAGACACTGAGGATGTGGGCAGTGTCTAGGAATCCAAGAGCGCCAGCTGGCTGTGGTGCACTGGCTGTAATCCCAGCACTCAGGAGACTGAGCCAGATGGATAACAGGGTCCTGGTCTATATGGCCAAACCTTGTGTTTGGTCTGGACATAAAGTATCTCCCATAGACTTGCATGTTCGAACACTTGGTCCTTGGCTGGTGGTGCTTTTAGGGTGGTATGGAACCTTTAAGCGGCCAGGCCTGACTGCAGGAAGTGGGTCAAGCCTCGAGGGTTACCACACCGCCCTGCTTCTAGCTCCCGTCTCTTCGCTTCCCAGCCTACTGAAATGTAAACTCAACGGCTGTCCTGTGCTCTGTACCAGGCCTTCCCCACTGAGTTAGACTGTATTTCCTTAAATTGAGCCATATCCTTTATTGTTCACTGTAACATTGCTAACATTGGCCAACAAAACAGTCCGTGGGGGAAAAGGACTTGTTATGCAAGCTTGATTCTGGAGCCCAACATGAAAGGAGAACACCGACTCCTGAGAATTGTCCTTTGAGCTCTTCCAGTGTGCTGTGGCATGTACATGCCCAAACACACTCTGATAATAATTAACAGAATAAAAATATTTAAAGAAAATGGCAGAAAGGGGCTGAGGAGAGATCATTCAATAAAGTGTCTGCCTTGAAGCAAGCACAAAGCCACAGGTTCAATCCAGTGCTCATTAAACAGGCATGATGGCAGATCCCTGTAATCCCCAGCCCCTGTGAGGTAGATGCCGAAACACCAAAAGTTCAAGCTCATCCTCAGTTCCATCGAGAGCTTGAGGCCAGCCTGGAAAATATACTTTGCCACAGTTACCACCACTCCTTGTTAGGCACCAGCAATGTTGAGGCTAAAATTGGAGCACCCTTATCAGAGTGTTTTAGCTATTGCTTTCAGCAAAGTGCTATTTCTCAATAAAAAATGACAGCTAGAGAGAAAGGCTTTCTGGCATTTCAAAAGTAGTTTATGTGCTATATTATGCAGAGAGAGATTATTCAAGTCTCCCTGGTACTGCTTAGTTCCTTGAACTTGACTTTATGAACTCTAGATGCACAAAGGAACCTGTCAGAAGCTGACAAGACAAGGAAGGCGAGGGTTGCATTGAGGGATGCTGATGGAGAAAGCCAGAACTTCTGGAACACAGCTCAAATCATTGATATGAACAGAAGAGGGTCCTGTGAGGCACTGGGAAGTAGCAGGCAGTTGAGCAAGCATGGTCAGTATTGAGACAGGAGAGGGACTTTTTCAGCAATGTGCATTAGAATGTGATTACTTAATTCAATGCATTCCCTCTCTCTCTCTCTCTCTCTATCTCTCTCTCTCTCTCTCTCTCTCTCTCAAAAAAAAATAATAATAATTGTGCATTTTGACTGGATTGTAACTCAGTGGTGAATGCTCACCTAGTAGGCAAGAAACCATGGGTTTGAATCCTAACGCTCCCAAAAACAGAAGGAAGAGAAGATCAGGGGAAGAAAGCTGGAGGCTGAGCAGGGAGGTGCACATACTTTCAATTCCAACATTCAGGAAATAGAGGCAGACAGATCTCCATGAGTTTTAGACTAGCCTGGATCAGAAGCCAGGGCTACATAGTGAGACCTGTCATGAAGGGAGGAAGGGAAGAAGGGAAGGAGGGAGGGAGGGAAGACGGGAGAAAGTTGGGTATGGCCATCTGTTCTTGTAATTCTAGAGCTGGCAAGACAAAGACATGTGGACCCCTGAGGCTTGCCAAGCCGCCAGTCTTGGAGAGCTCCAGAGTTCAGTGAGAGAACTTGTCTCAAAAAACTAAGGTGAAAAGCAATTGAGAAAAATAACCAATGTCAATGTGCACACACATGAACATGTACATACACAAAAGGTGCCTTTCTGGTTTTTGTTTGCTTGGATTATTGTGTGTGATTTTCTTTGTTGTGGGTTTTTTTGTTTGTTTGTTTTGTTTTGTTTTTTGCTGCTGCTATTGTTGTTTCTAGACAGGGTTTCCCTGTAGACCAGGCTGGCCTAGAACTCAGAGATCTAACTGCCTCTGCCTCCTGAGTGCTGGGATTAAAGGTGTGGGCCACCACTGTGAAGCTTGAGACAGAGCCTCTCTCTACATAGCCCTGGCTATTCTGGAACTTACTATATAAAACAGGCTGGCCTCAACTCCTCAAAGAGATCTGATTGCCTCTGCCACCTAAGTACTGGAATTAAAGGCATGTGCCATTATGCCTGGCTTTCTTTTCATGTGTTATTTTTATTATTATTTTTTTTTTGACAGGGCCTCACTGGGTAGTCCTGGCTGTCCTGAAACTCACTATGTAGACTAAGCTTTCCTTGAACTCACAGAGATCTGCCTGTCTCTTCCTCCTGAGCATTTTGATTAAAGGTGCCATCATGCCTGGCTCACAAATTGTTCTTTGAGACAGGGGTTTCACAATCTAGCCCTGGCCAACCTTGAACTCAAAAGGTAGCTTAGACTTCTGTTGGTCTTTTCTGTGTCGAATACACAGATTGCAAGCCCAGCACCACTTAGAGATCTTTGGCAACAGTTAACTCTGCAGCTCTCACATGATTGAGCCTGTATGATGATGAATATTCAGAGATGGGTAACACCTGGGGGGTGCTCACCAACCTAAGACAGAGCGCCTGTGTGGCCTGGACAGGTGTCTCCATGACAGGTAAGGTGATCTGCTGATGTCCCATGCAACCTAAGTCAGAAGCTCCTTTTTTAGTTAAAGGGGGGACCTGTAGAGTCCTGGCCCCCGTTTTGGGTAACTGTTGCCTAGCTTGCTGACCTGGACCTTGATATCCTCTCTATGCTAATTCCCTGTGAGATTCCACCCTCCTGAATGCTTAAGAGAAGCTCCTTGTCTGTGTATTCTTCATATTGGGCATTAACAGCTTAGATGCAAGACTGTAAAACATCGGAAGCGATCTTCTGCCCTCTGGGGTTCTCCCATTGTGCTGTAAGCCTGTATTTAAGACTTCCT